>NC_136020.1:9605652-9815652 GCF_048128805.1 Centroberyx gerrardi
ACTAATTACCTACTGGTACGTGTGTATGTTTGTGTGTGTGTGTGTGTGTCTGTATGTTTGTGCATGTGCTGTGCAGTAATGCAGTTCAAGGCGCCTACTCTGTATTAATGCTCTCCGCTCTCAGCGCGGCCTGGGACATCAATATCGATCACTGTCCGTCCTGTCAACACACCCACTCAACTTGGCCACAGTCAATGATTTCTAATTTTTGAGGAGTCAGTGCAGGGTTGAGTGTGTGTGTGAGAGTGAGTGTACATGTATGCCTTTGTTACATGCATGTTGACATACTAGTTTGTGCGTGTGTGTGTGTGTCCCTCAGCGGTTCTTCTCTTCGTCCTACACCACTCTTCCAGGCGGCTGATTGACACTGAGTCGCGTCCCTGGCAGAAAATCCATGGCCTCCTTCCCTCACCTTTACCTCCCAACTCTGACTGCTGTCTCTCCGCCGCTGATTTATTGTAACGCTAATTTGATTTCGCCTCGCTCGCCTCCCACTCCCTTCTGCTCTCACCTTCAAGAGGCTCGGATAAGGCTCCACCTTTTTATTCCCATATTTGAGGAAGAAAAAGAAAACCGGATTGTGCGAATAGTGGGCCGCAAAAGCGCTTTGATACGGTGGCAGCTGACGCCTCCTTCTTTTTCAAAGTTGCACCTATTTTTTTTTTGCGGGGGCTCCTTTTTTTGGGCCGCGTGTAACAAGTGATATGCAGAACTCCCTGTTCCGGAAACATATTGCATCTCTGACCTCCGTGCACCGCCAGTTTTTACATCCTGCAGCCCAAATGAGAAATTCCCACTGGGTGATAGACCTGGGTGATATCCACCAATGATAGATTCATGTCTGCCCACATTTCTCCTCTCCGTGCCATCTGAGCCGTGCTAGCATTGCCATTTTCAGATAAGGACTTCAATGGTGGGAGCCACTGTAAGAGCCAACTACAGGTTTCCTCCTCTTCCTCTCCTTCAGTATCTCTCTCAATCTTTCTCCCACTCTCTTTGTCAGCCTTGCAGTGGTTTGATGGGTGTAGGTGACAGATGACAATCTCATTTCCATTCAGGCGTGGTTCCCCACTATCTGGAGGCTAAGCCATGCAATAGCTATAAGTGTCACATTAAATCCCAGGCAGGGAGATGGGAATGGCAGAGTGACAGAGGAGCCGTTCACAACCGCCATTATCTGTGTCTCTGTGGGTGACACCCTCAGATAGATATGTGCAGCTATAGTGTGCGTGTGTGTGAGCTAAGAGATGTTTAGGTAGCCATGATCTGTACAATGTCCCAGAGCGATTCCCTGCCTGACACTGACTGGGATTTGCTTCACAAGTTTAAAGTGATGGGATTCCGACAATTGACAGCAGCGATGATGGTGATAGCGATGATGATGATGCTTATGATGGTCATATCAATACTGATCAATGATGATTATGGTCAGAATGTTGATGATGATAATGTGATGACAATGATGATGATGATGATGGCAATGACAGTCACAATGATAATGATCAATATTGGTGACAATGCCGGTGATGATGTATGTACAGTTTGATAATGGCCGCCATCATCAAGAAAATTACACCGTCCGTCAGGAGAGTGGAAATGAATTTGAACATCAGCAATTGGAGCCCATTACATCTACAGTAGGGTGTAATTACCTTCACTCAAACTCACAGCAACAGGGGGCCCTGAGAATTCGACTGAGCACGCTCACAGACTGGGCGGCTCCTTGGTCGAATAGGACGGTGATTAAATCCGCCATCCAACTGAAGAACTCGTATAATTATTCCAGTCAGTACACATGGAAATCCAACTCGTATCGCCCATCCGCTCACTGGCTGCAAGCGTTAAGTTTCAGACCTGTAATGGGCTCCATTATAGCCGAGGAGATAAATACCATGACACCCTCATTATGGGTGTCTGACACCTGTACACCCAGTGACCAAAAGCTCTATCCACCCCCGCGGCTCCCCAAATTAACCAGCCCAAAAGAACAATACCGGCACCTTGAAAAGGGCAGCAGAAACTTCACATGGCAGTCGAAGACAATTACCCCAAGCAGAATGCTCTCCTCCACATTTAGCTGATGGGATTTTGGTGAGGTGCAAAGAGAAGGAGAAAAAAAATCCCAGTCCAATTACTGCGACCCTGAAGAGATTTGGGAGCTCTCTGGGTAGCGGGTGAGGGGTCGTTTGAATGGAACGGTGGCAGAAAAGGGGAAAATGAATTATCGATTCTAATTACACAGGCCTGCGATTCTCCGCTCTCGGTGTGACCGGCCTCTTTTCGGTTCTGTCATTGGAGGCCCTGTTTATGGGAAAGGCTGAGACATTTACATGGTGCACTGATCAGGGTTGTTAAGTGACTCAAGTTGTTAACATTGATCATTTGGTTAGTATTTCAGTTGCATGATGGTTCAGGTTTTTTGGGGTTAACTCGCAAGAGCGATTCTCAGCTTGTCTGATCCCACATGAAATATTGTCACAGAGGCTATTTTAACAGTAGCTAAATACTGTTGGTATTGTGAATTCTCGAGTAGGTCTTTGTCCTTAGTACAAAATGTATTAAGAAGGGCATTTCTATAAGTGACTGGTTAAAGACTGTAATGCTGTTTGATTATCAAAGTTCAGTTTTTACGGTTGAGCTCAGTTGTGCCTGCCTTGCATACAAGTTATGAGCATACGTATAGTGCATATTTGCATCTAGTGCCTTTGAAAAAGTTTGCCAACACACTACTAGCAACTCTACCTGAGTTTGT
The DNA here is from genome assembly GCF_048128805.1 of Centroberyx gerrardi. NCBI lineage: Eukaryota > Metazoa > Chordata > Actinopteri > Beryciformes > Berycidae > Centroberyx > Centroberyx gerrardi. Next base: position 9,608,405 of record NC_136020.1, read on the forward strand.
TATATAATCCTCATTCTGAATCTGAAAGCAAGAGATTTAAATGCAATCATCCACAGGTTTCATGTCCACAACATTTTGTTCTTAAACACATAAAAGCCAAAGCACCAGCTTTTCTTATTGGGAAAAGCAAATGCAAAACACAGTCGTTTTTATATATCTTTGTCTGAATTGCATTTCCACTACAAATTACAGCTACAAATTGTGCTTCCAGGATTTATTACTGCCATCATCACATTGCAGGTTTTCCACTTATCTCGCAGCCGAGTTTTAAACACATGCACAAACACATGCGTGTGCACACTTTGCGCGCACACACGCACGGACACACACACACGTGCTCTGCATGGTGGAGATGGGAGCTCGGGGTGAGCAAGAGGCTTCTGATGGAAACAGGACACACTCATTCAGAATACTGATGAGACGGTGCGGATTCCTCTGCTGCAGAAGCCGGAGCTTTGTCAAACACACATTTGCACACACAGACACACACACACACACACACACCGCACACAGAGAGACCTACGTGCGCACAAACACGAAGGGAAACACACACGATGCACACACAACACCGACAAACTGATTTTAATTGACATGCACACACAAAAAAACACATATATACACACACATTCGCACGCGCAAACAATGCTTTTACATACGTACAACCACCCACACACAGCCACCCCCCCCCCCACACACACACACACACACACAGCCCCCCCCCCGCCCCACCTCTTTGATCCCTGTCATGACTTTCTCTCTCTCTTTCACTCATCACTAACATACTTTGACGCGATGTCAATGGTGTCGTATGAGCGTCTGCTTAAGTACGGCACCGAGGGAGCAAAGAAGAAGACAGTCTCACTCCCTCTACTCACCCGCAGCACACAAGAGCTTTCACCGCTGAACCCATGCTGAATGTGTGGTGAACGGGGGTGGTAATATTTTAAAGGCCATTAGAAGGATTTTTATAAAATATCCCTAGATATATTATTTCTTAGTCTCGACAATATTTTTTACCACAGTGAGCGGTGTTTTAGAGCATATGCATAATATAAAACTGTTAATAATATCTTTGCGATAATGTGTCTGGGTGTTCAGAAGTTGTACAGTAAATCTTAAGCCACTTTTTCTCTCCCACAACCCTTTACAGATACAGTACGCCCCGTCGCTGAAGTCCTTTTTCTGTGCGTTTGCTGCATTGCTGCGGCACCCAACCCGAGAGGAATAGTTTGGAAAATCCTGCAGCGCTCATGCAAGATAGATGGTAGACTAAGTGATGGATGGAGGCATTCCTCAGTATAATATGTGATTTTTTTTTCCCCCCCTTCAGCCACATTCAAGGTCTATGATACGGTCCTATCCATGTGAGCCTAATGCATTTCCCCCCAGACGTTTTTCTCCCTCGCCTCCGCCGTCCTGACAATGGCCGCTCCGATTTGATCACAGGTGTAAAATTGTTTGCGTGTGCTCCGGTGTGTGTGTGTGTGTGCCTGGGTCTGTGTGTGATCATACATGCATGCCTGCGTGTGTGTATGTAGCGTATGTACTATGTATGTGTGTGCAGTTGTGTGCGACTAAGAAAGGAAGCCATAATGGAAGACACAACGCAATGATAGGGAACGAAATTGTGTGTGTGTGTGCGTTTGGGAGGGCATGATGGGATAGGTTGGATAAGATCTCATTTCTATTTCTTGGCAGAGCATTGGCGGAGATTGAGGAGAGAGAGAATAGGGTGGGAGCGGGTGGGATCGGGGCGGGTTGTGTGTGTGTGTGTGTGTGTGTGTGCAGTGTTCAGGTCACCAGGCACACTCCCAATTCTACATTCACTGTACCCAATAATACATTACATCACATACTGTACAACCTGCAGGATGGGGAAGGGGAGGAGAGAGAGATAGAGCTCAGAGGGAGAGAGAAGAAGAAGAAGGTAGGGGGTGATATGACAGAGGAGAATCAGTATCTTAATACAGCAGTGTGTGTGTGTGTGTGTGTGTGTGTGTGTGTGTACGCGCAAGAGATAGAGAGGTTAAGTCAAATTGTCCTGTGTCGACTGCACCACCGCTTTGACGTCCTATCTGAATAGCTGCGGAGCACATTTGTACCGCCACAAACACACACGCACAAATGCACACACACGCACACACACACACGCACACACACATACACACACATACAATGGTAGCCCCCAGCTGTTTATGTGGCTGCCCTCTGAAATGGTAAATGCTCAGAGAAGATAACACTTTAAAAGCATTAAAGGAATATTAAATATCAACAGCAGCAGCAGCACATAGTATGGCCTTCACATTGTCAGATCGAATGTTTAATTCTCTCTCTCTCTCTCTCTCTCTCTCTCTCTCTCTCTCTCTCCCTGTCTCCCTCACCCTCTGTCTTCACATATCAATTCCCTAAAGAAATGTGAGGTGGGGGGAAGAATATGGAAAGAAAATGAAAAGAGAACCCGCAATCAAACATCCCCTGTTCCAGGGAGCTTACATGCACAGATTTACTGGCTCCACGACCCCCCAGCCCTCACCTCCCACTGCCTGCTCTCTCTCCCTCTCTCTCTCTCTCTTTTTCTATCTAGCTCTCTCCCTCTTCCCCGTCTCTCCCCCAAAATTCAATCTTGTATTTGCCAGCGATGGAGAGGAGCTCGGCGGTTTTATGCCAGGCGCAGTAGAATATATTAAGCCGCAGAAGAAAAAAAACGAGGGGGGATCTATCTGTCCTAGTTTCTCTTCATTGAATGAACGTGATTTGGTCGGGCGTGCTGTTTTTTTTTTTTTTTTTTTTAGTTTTAGTTTTTTTCACTGAATGCGCTGAGGTGCTGTGTTCAGTATGGTTTGTGGCCAGATATTGATACTGACTGCCTGAGGTGTGTGTGGAAGAGTGGTTGTAGAAAGAAGGGGGGTTCGCCACAGTGTCGAGGAAGACAGAAAACATGTTGACTTCCTCTGGAGTGTGTAGCAGGAGGCCTGTGTAGATCTGTGTGTGTGTGTGTGTGTGTCTACCTGAATGTGTACAGAGAATTTGGTTGGCACGGTGCGACGTTCTGTTTGCCATTTATTTGAATGGAAGTTCCGAAAGCGGGGGGGATGAAAGCACAGGTCACTCCGGCCAACGCCGCCGTCTCTCTGGCAACAAGCGTCGCGGCTCGTCGGGAGTCCTTCGCTCCGGAGTGGACCGCGGCATGCGGTGATGGAGAGATGAAAAGAGGAGGAGGGAGAGTGGAAGAGGAAGAGACCGAATAAGGGGCGGGAAAGCCGGGGAGCGAGGGGAGATGAAAAGAAGCTTCTGACGCAGGAGAAGCCGCCGAGAAGGAGATAAGGGTCTCTAAAACGAGCGCTGGAAGATCGCGAGAGAGAGAGTGAGAAATAAAGGGAAGCCGAAACATCGCTCAACTGACAAGAGTCGAGCGATGGAGGGGAGATGGAGGGAAGATGGGTCGTGGTTATTGAAGGAGAGTGCAGCCAATAACCCCCCGTGGGTCCATTGTGTCAAGCCCATATCCACAGCCAGCATGGAGGCGGCTGTAATAGGGATTCCCCATTGGCTGGTCGATAGAAGGCAGGTGGGAGGCCGCGGATCCATTCTACTGGTCCTGGTGGGAGGAGAGCACCAGCTGACACCAACCGCATTTATCTGATTTTCCCCTCTCGCTTCTTCTCTTTCTCTGCATTTCTCTCTTCCTCCCTCTCTCGCTCCCGCCGTCCCTCTCCTTCCCACTTTCCCTCCTCTCCTTTCTCTCTCTCCCCCCCTCCCTCTCTCTCCCCTGGGTTTATAGAGATTTCACCAAAGTGCGACACAGAATTTCTGGGAAACGGAAGGAGGCGGCGAGCGGCGGGAAAGTCTGGCGAGACAGACAGCTAGCTGGTTGTTGTTTTGGTTCGGGGTGAAGAGTTGAAGATGTCGCGGGAACCCGAAACAGGTGTCACATCACTGAGTGATACCGACCTACCTTGTTTCCTGGAATCCACCTTTTCACCGCATCCACGCGAATGCGACACGACTCCCTCAAGTCAATTGTCAGTCAAGTGTCATTACAAAACCACGCGCTCGCTCGCTGTCTCACTCTTTCTTCTTCTCCGCCTGTCTCCTTTGCACACACACACACACACACACGCCTCCTTATCATTCCTATTCGTACGGTGCTCAAAGGCCCTTGTATCGCCACCCAACTCCCAGCATTCTCAACAGGGGGATGCATTACCCCCGGTGTCATCTCTCCCGTTACCGTGGCACCCAGACGCATGCCTGGCGACCGCTGATTGACGCGCTGGCGGTATCATGGCTGACATGTTGTGACGAGACGAGTGACAGGTGACACTCTGACACCCGAGTCTCATGCCAGCGATGACAGAGCCCCACGGATGAAAACGCGCTCTCGCAGACTTTTGACACACACTAGGGCGCACGTGCACGTACACATTTCTTTTTTGATCATACGTATCCTACACATACTACCCACACACATGCAGCCCGTTTCCCTGAATGGCTTTGTCTCTAACGCTCTCACACACACACACACACACACACACCAACACACACACACACAAACACCATCCCGTCTTCCCAATCCGTCTTTTCCACGGCTCATTTCCTCCCTCTTTTCCTCTAAAAATGACAGTAGCAGATATTTCCACTCACTCGGAAGGAAAAGAGCAGATATATCTAGTTGAGTCACAGAATTGGGTTCAAATTATATTGCTCTGTCAAGGCAGCCTTGACTTCTTCTTACCAGACCTGACATTTGGGATGTATCCTCAGGATACCAATTTTACTCTCTTCCTTCCATTCAACACTGGGCTGACTCACTTTGTTATGTATTTTGGATGCACTTGTGGCCTATTAGATATTGCTTCCTGGCAGAATGTTTTCTTTGAATAGATACTAGCAGGAAGCACGTATGTAGGATGGTTTTTGTCAGCCTGTCTACATATTTGATAAGATTAGGTTAGATGAAACTATAGAAATCCCTATGGGGAAATCGGTCGTTACAGCAGCAAAGGATAGGATTTAGCAATGGCTAGGATATAAATGTAAATACAGCAAATAGAGGTTACAAAACATGACTGATAATTACAATCAGTGGATCATTTAGAGAGAAAAACAGCAACTTAACAGCATAAGACAACATGAAAATACAGCATTTATGTAAGGTGTGCAAAATGTGCACTGTTGGCTTTCTACATTCTTACCAGTCTCTGTTTATGCTTTTGAATATCAGAGATATTGATTACTCTTACAAGACTTGGCTGCAGTCAAGATGGTAAAACAGTAAGAACGAATATCTCTGATGTTCAAAAGCCTGCTAGTATGACTAGAAAGTACTCTGCAAGGACCCAGATGGTGCGTGTGTGTCTATTGCTTGCTGCTATTCTTCACAGATTTTAAACACTTGTTTGCATGGCCTCCACTAAACACATTCTGACAGCCCACCCGCCTACCTGCAGGGTCGCACCGTGTCAAACTTTTTACCAACTTCCTTCCGGGCCCGACCACTTTTGAATGCTCTTTTCCTGAGCTAAGATTAGCGTCAGCGACACTCCTGAGCCTGGTTGACAACACCTAAAGGAGCGAGCTCGAGAGCGACAGGCTAATTGAGAAATAGCAGATCCTTTCCCCAGGTTAGGCTAATGCTAATCCTTCCAGTTTCCGCTTGGCATCGATTCAGTTTGGAGACGACTGGATGACATTACAGAACTGATCCCCCCACCCAACCTCTACCACTCCCCCTGCTTCAGCTCCAAACAGCCCATTGGACCTCCTGTAATTAGTATACGTTTATGCTGATGCTTAACTCGTTTTAGCAATCATGTTTTAACGACAAGCGAGTGAAAGTGAAAGAGACAGGGGGAAAGGGAAACAGAGAGAGAGAAAGCGCTTTGCAACGTGACCCAACTTCATGCCTAAGCTTTTCATTAATAAACTCTGAAAGACGAAAGGGTCGTGCACACAAATGCACGCACACACACATACACAAGCTTTTTTTTCAAGGGCAAAGGGGAAATAAGCTGCTGAAGTGGTGAATAACACCTTATATGAAATATGAAATCCCCGGGCTTTGACCTGGTGTTGAGAGGATGCAGGGATTTACAGCACCAAGGCTGCAGGTTAAACCCTACAAGCTGCTCTTGTCATTTTGGATCTCTGCCACATGAGAACAAACCTCGAGTTATACAGGTAAGGGGTTTAAAAAAAAAAATCCCACACTATTACGTTTAGATAAAACACAGACAGACACAGACAGAAAGTCCCTGCACTTTATTTCAAAACCCCCACTCCTCTTACTGCGGTAGCAACCAGTCGTAATACAAGAGCAACTCAAATGTTCCTGCTACAAGACAGTCTCAGAGGCATAGAACAAAAGTCCTGGTTTTGGCTCTATCAGACACAACTCTTGCAAAAATCCAAACCCTGTAAAACATTCCACGGCTTAGCAAACCGCTCTGTTGCATTGTCTTTCATGACCTTTTTGGTTTCCTGAGGTCGCAGCGATGAACTCACTATGTAAAAAAAAAATCTACGCAAACGCTGTTCGGCTTTGAACGTTCCTCTATTTTGCATCCCGCCCGGATGACAGCGTTAAGCCTGCCCAGCGCAGTTGTGTCTTTGAACTCCCTGTGGTACTGACTCCAGCCGAGGAGAAGCTGCTGAGTCGTCAAGACTAGTCAACTCGGTGCGCGTGTGTGTGAGGTGTGTGTGTGATGTGTGTGTGACAGCGGAGGAGGCTGTTGGACAGCAAGGACGTGGCGTGGTGACAGCTCCATTAGTGGCCCTCCAGGGGCCCCATAGAGGACCTCTGATCAATCTGATCTGCTTGGCCCCTGGCCCCGGTTGTATCTCCGACCCTCAGCTTGCTGCTGTGCAGACACACTGTATTGGCAAGTGTTATTGATGCAAGGACAAACACACACACACACACACACACACACACACACAAGCTTCCAGGCACATTATGCATGCATACACACTTAAAGGCACTTGTATGCATGCAGACATACTGGATATTATGAATATGCACACATATATTTCCATAGTAATTATCATGTATAAAAACAAGCCTGTATGTGTACACACAAACGTGCACACACACACACACACACTGTTCCCAGGAGACTGAACTAGGATGATTGGAGGTTATTCTCTCTCTTTCTCTCTATTGCTCTCTCGCACTCTCTCTTTCACACACACACCTTTTACATCTGTCAGTATATGGCACTTACAAATGAATTGCAGATGACTCATTTACGGGCCTTTGTTGAAAGAAACTCGCGTGGGACTCTCTCTGAAACATATCCTTGTTGTATGAATTGTGATAACCATCGACACTAGGTGCGATTGCCCCTGTGAGTATCTTTTTATTAGCATACTCTTTTCTTTCCTCCCTCTTGCTTTTGATGTGATTCTGATGTAAAACTGGATTTTTCTATCTATCTATCTATCTATCTATCTATCTATCTATCTATCTATCTACCTATCTATCTGTCTATCTGTCTATCTGTCTATTTATTTATCTGTTTATACTTGCATAATAATGTGTCATCACAAGTAATTAACATATGTTAATCAGTGAATCCTACAAGTACTTCTAATTGCAGGTACACCACTAAGCCTAATGTGCATGTTTTCATGTGTTTCAGTCTCAGAAAGCATTTGCAACACGTTCACCATTTGACCCAAAGCGTGACTGGAGAATGCAGCGGGCCTCGAGCCCACCGCTTGCTCTGACCTCGGCTCCGTCAAGCGACACTTGCGGGATCACAGCAGGGTCAAAAGGTAGAGTTCAAAGGTCGCGGTCGATTGCCGCGGTGTCCCTCCTGTCATACGGCCCTGTGGTTTTGACACGTCTGACCCGTGTACGACCGCTGGCAGATTGATCTCCGGAAAATGTGAAGGTGTCAACTGCAGCCCGCCTGTCGGACCCATTTGTCTTGTTTTTATGCGTCGACAGGGGACACTCGTCGACAAGACAGACCTACAGCCTTTGATTTGCTCGACTTCTGGGATCTCCTGTGGGGGACGTTTGTTTGTCGGAGTCTTGGTATTGATTAGTCCGGCACAAGGGACGGCCGGCGTGCGTGAGGATGCTATTACTGATGAATAAACAGAAATCCCGTGGTTTGCTTGCAGGGAAGATATTATGTTCTCAACAGGTATATGCATGCTGTATTTGCAACGTAATCACAGCCATCACATGCCCAAACTTGGTTGCAGGGCTGTTTGCGCACTTAATCTCCCGTGGGTTTACTCTTTCGTTACATTTGCTTCCCCCCACGTCTCTCCCGGGTTATGGGGCTAATTCCTCACGTCTCCTCCTATATCTCCAATCTCCTTCGCCGGGTGTTAAATTATGGATGAAGCCTACCTGACGAGGCACCGAGTTACATAAGCCTCCCTCCGTCCTCTCACCTGGATCCCAGCGGCTTCATTATTCTGTGTGAGGATCATTTGGCTGTGAGTAAGCCCTGCCCCGCCACATGGGAGCCGACATTAATATTTATCAGACAGGCTTTTTTGGAGAGAGGAGATACCAGGAAAAGAGAGAATGGGTGGGTAGAGAAAGACAGAGACACACAGAGAAGGAGAGAGAGAGAGAAAGAGAGTGTGTGTGTGTGTGTGTGTGTGTGTGTGTGTGTGAGTGTATGCGTGTGTTTGTGCACGCTTGTGTGTGGTGTGTGCAGGCAAGTGTGAAGGGTCCGGGCCGCAGCCAAAGGTTGTGAGAGCTGGACAGACCTGACATATAGAGGACGATGCAGCCATCTGTTTCAGGCGGTGGTGAATAACGTGGTTTTTTTGGGGGGGAGAGAAAGCTAATAGTGTGTGTTTTATCCCCAGGCTAACAGCATGTTGGGTTATTTATTCATAATTTGATACACCGTGCCAAGAGTGCACCCTATTTTCTCTGCAGAGGATGCCGTTTTTCTTGGCTTTTCTCCTCGAACTGAGCAATTGGAATAATGGAAATTGGTGTCGCAGGATCAGAAAAAAAAATCGGTGAGAAAATGGAAATGACAAATTTGTGTGAAGCCTTTTGCTGTTACATGAATGAGATTGCTTTGTGGTATGCATTAGCTGGAACAGCATTATAAACCCCTGAAGCTTCTTTGGACTTTTACCTAGTTGGAAATGAATACGTTTGTCCCTTTTATGTGTTATCTTATAGTCATATTTATGTCACATTCTGGTGTTTGTTGGGGCGTTTCTTGATTCCAGTCTTAGCGGGGTCTTGGATGACAAGCTACCGGTGATATCGGTCACTCTCATCTCTCTCCCCCTGCTGCTCAGTGATACATAATCACCTCATGTTGCGATGCATTATCGTATGTTTAACCACCGCGGCATCCAGTCTTGCTCCAATGTGTTTGCAGTGGCTCCAGGCCGTGTAATCCCATTTGCCGTTTAGGCCCATCCACTCTCGGGCCAGCAGATATTCAAATCAGATCTGCTTTTAGGCCTGTTGCACTCCCTGTGCACTAACAAGATTCAATTACTGTACACAAACAGTGTGATTAAATTGGAATATGTCTCCTGCTGTAGCCACTCCCAAGCAGGTGGCATCTGTGTTTGTGCATACAGTACATGACTGTATATGTGTGCGTTCGTACACACCCGCTTGTGTGTGTGTGTGTGTGTGTGTGTGTGTGTGTGTGTGTGTGTGTGTGTGGCAGAGTGACCCCTTCACTCTGTGGAGATCAGTGAAGCCCAAGGAGGCCTTCACTAACATACCAAAATGTATCTGACTGAATAGAAAGCAGTATGGTTTGAATCAAAGCAAGTCATATTATGCATCTTAACCTGACATTTTAAAGCATAACTCATTTACCCATTTTCAACCTGAACCCTATTCTCCCATCTTTTTCCATCATAGCAATCGATTCTGACCAAAATCTCATCAATTGCTTGACTAGAGCTACTTACGTCTTGCTTGCCTCAATGCACAGCTCTCCAGTCCTATAGGGGCAATGGGCATTCCAAAAATCGACCCCATAAACACCCAAAGCATGTATTTTTCAACACATTGACGTTCACTCTGTAATGAGACGTACATTTTTTATTTTCAGTTCATTAACGTCCAGACTTTACACAGCGGTGCATGCAGACAGGCAGCTGCAGCCAGCCAGCAAAGAGTCAGCAATGGCCAAGGTAACATTAAAACTGTAAGAGAAAGGCAGTAATTTAGAGCAGTCAATATGTTGAAAAAGACATGCTTTAGGGGCTTTTTTTGAGGTTGATTTTTGGAGGGTCCATTGACCCTATAGGACTGTATTGGAGAGCCGCACCCATGCAAGCAAGGCCTAAGTAGCTCTGTAGTGAAGCAATTGACAAGAATGTGGTCAGAATCGGTCAGTAGAATGTAAAAGTATGGGAAAATAGGGTCCAGGTCAGCAATGGCTGTGTTTAAGTTGCATGCATGCATTCTGTCAATACTGCACTCAGTACATACTGTGATGAAGCGCTGGAATATGTGTTGTAATGATAATGATATACAGTAATAGGAGGACTGTGTGTGTGTGTGTGTGTGTGTTTGTGTGTGTGTGTGTGTGTGTGTATGTTGTAGCCTACTCTAAGTCACTGGGGAGAACTAGAGAAACAGGGAGAGAGAGTGTGTGTGTGTGTGTGTGTGTCTGTGAGAGAGAGGGAGAGTGGTATGTGTATGGCAGACGTGCGTGCTCACACACACTCGGTCCCTGGGACATATTTTGTCGAACATACCTCCCAGCGCTCATCCCAGCTCACAGATGCCGAGGCGTATGGCCGGCCAAGCAGCAGCCATCTTTTCTCAAGAGTGATGTGTTCCCCGTCTCCCAGCTGTTTGGCTTAGCACATTACCAGCTCTGCTCAACCCGACCCCGAGCTCAGAGAGGACAACACATCCACACTGCATCGGCCATTAAGGAGCGACCCCGTGTCACGCCGCCTTCAGCGAGTGTGATGAAAAGTCATTTGACCACTTTTCCTGTAATTTCAAGTCCATTTAGGCGCACCTTTTACATGACACTCCAGAGCAGGTGATTACATTTCAAAAGTAGTTTTTTTTATCCATGCGGATCACAGAAGGTGGCAAAAACAAGTACTCGAGTCTGTGCAGATTGATGCATGACTCATAGTTTTGCTGGGCGATTAAGTTGATAATTAGTTGGATATCCACCTGTCAGATGTCTTCCAGCACACAGTCTTGGCAAAGAAAACAAGCTTGTTCCAGGGAAAATTTCATTAGTGTCCACCTCGCAGCCTTCTTTGTTTTTTTGAGTGACACTGCAAGATGTAATTAGGTCTATTCCCAACAATGTTCTACAACTTGCTCTGCGCTAACAAGCCACAAATGATGAAGACTCATAGGTAATATGTCACTGCTGCTGCGAGAGAATTTAATATTGCTTAAATGACATTTTTTCAACAAGTGAGAAAATCACCATGGGTTTTTGAAGAATTTTATCAGCCCATGTGTCATACAATGTTCTCAACCCAGAGAGGACCATGTGGAAATTGCCAAAACCTTTATGGTTAATGCTATAATAGTGCTATAATATATTAAAGTGCTATAATACCTTGAGCAGTAACCTGGTATGTATGCAATGTGATGAAGAGAAATGAATGTGGATTTGCCACGAACGTGACAGATTGAGGTTAGGCCTTAAGCTATGGCTAAGTAAAGGCTTGCACAAAACTTCCAGTTCAATTACTCGTATAGAATGACCCTGTCACAGATCAAAATAGGATTACCGAGAAGTGTTTACATTTCCAAATAGACACCACTGTGCTACGTCTTGATATATGCCGCCTATTGAATAAAATCCCTCAAGCAAACATGAGGTAAATGGAATATGCACTCAAACACCTTTTGCCAGTCTGAAATGAATAGAAATGCGATGTTGGATGAGAATGGCTCTCTGTCCGCTGTGCCGCTTCAAAGGCCCTCTGTGGGTATCTGCTGGTTTGTGTCAGTTCACCTTTCAAAGCCATCACTGTGCATATGTCAAGCTAGCCTCTGGAAAACTCCATCCCCTGCAGCCACCAGCCTGGAGGCCAGCGGCACTGAGAGCATTTGGAGTCTCATTAAAAAGAGAGAGTATAGGTCCATTCCAGAGGGGTTAGGGGAGCGCTCTCTCTCTCCACTTTATGGCTATAAACCTCCAGCTCCTGCCCAGGCCCGCTCCGCCGGTGCTCGGAGGAAGCCTGGGGACACTTGTGCCAAGTTGTGCCTCGGTTGCTCTCTAAAACCTGGCGAACGCTGGGGGGAGGGGGTTTGTGTGCTACGGCAAGCTCAGAAACACGGAGTCGTAGGGAGACGAAATAAAGCGACAAGGTGTGAAATAAACATTTGTTTGTGATCAGCTGGGCCTCTGGTGGACCTGGGCAGAGCTTAAAACGGAGAGGGATTTCTCCACAGGGGCTCGCACAATCCTCTGATATGAAACCACGCACTCACACACACACAGATATACACACAGTGACACACGGTGACACACAAGCGCACACGTGCATGCACACACACAAAGTGAAACCCACACAGTGAAACAAACACACGCACAGACAAATTCTCATATGCGCACTGTACATGTAAACACAAAAACACAGCCTTGTTTCACTCATATTAATAAGCTTGGTGGTAATCCAGGCTTAAACAGTGGCTGTCTATTCAAGATGTGCATGTCACGTGTGCATGTATGTGTGTGCATTATGTTCTCTCACATGTACCTGCACTTTCTTCTCTAACTGCAGACTGCCTTCAACCAGTTCTTCTCCTGGTTTATATCCTAAATAAGAGTTCTTGGTAATTAACTGTACCTGATAAAATCAGTCAGTGGAACTTGTGTGCCTGCCAAAGTTCACAAGCGAATGTTTACCTTCTTCTGCTGAGGACAAATTAACTGATAATTCTTCTCATTTTACTGCAGCAGCCTGTGGTACAAACGCCTAGAAATCCACTGCCACTTTGGAAGGCTATTAAATAAATAGACAATGTTTAAGGCAGAAGCCATACCCGCAAGATAAATGCACAGTTAAAGAAGATGTAAATACATGAATATCCGAATAGACAAGATGTAAATCTGTTTGCCTTTGATCCTTTTTTCTTGGTTGTTGTTTTCATTTCAACAACAACTGACCATGAAAGCTTTGTGAAAGTGTTATATGCTTCACTGTGCCAGAGCCAAATAAGAGCAGTCTATTGTTGTTCATCTGCATGTAGATGAGAGGTAAATGTATTCGTCTCCTACAGAGGAGTAGGCCTGATCTCTATTCATATCTCAATTAGCATATTTCCCAATGATCTCTCTCTCTCTCTCTCTCTCTCTCTCTCCCTGTCTCTATTTGTTTTATCGCACACAGCACTGACAGCGAATTTACTTCCTCCCCATTTTTATTCTGTTTAAAAGTAATAAAGTTTGATAACCAAGGGCCATGCAGTTTCTTTGATAGAATACATGTTAATTAAAAAGGTAACGTTTGCAGCCTGACAGTGCCAGTGGATGCGCAGCGGGGAGGCGGGTCGCCACTCCGCTCTGTATTTTGATTATGCATGCAATACCCGCGCGGGTTCGATCAGGCGCCTGTCAAAATACAAAGTGTAACATTGAACCCGACACGGGCGCATTGATTTCCACGTTGAGCACGCCTGATTTACAGCTCATCAATCGTACCTTTCCCCTCTGTTCTCATTTCAGATATTGGATGGAGGCGAGCCAGTTCTACTTGATGGACCTGTTGAGACGATGACACCTCTGACCGGTTCGAGTGTAAACCTCCCCCCCCACCCGCCCCACGTTTACTCCATCTTGAGGTATAGCCTCATTACACATTCATCTAGGACTCTTCATCTCCATAATGTTACCTTAATAAATGTATGCATTCAGGTGACACTACAAAACTGATAGCGCTCCCCAAGCTGGGAGATTTTTCCATATCTGAGGCTCTGGCTTCACATCAAAGGCTGCCACTGTGCGTGACAATGGGAGCCCCACCATAGTGAAGGTATCTGATTCCAATACATTATTCAAGGCCCGCTCCTATACATATTCACCAATCTGAAGTCAATTGAGCTGCAAGGCTGTGCGGTTGCAGGACTGTTCCCACTCCGCCAAATGAAGGAAATACAGACAATCAGAGACAAGCTGCAGAGAACAGTCAAATAGTGATAGAATTGGAGGAGAATCTGTTCCTGAAATACCATTCATATGAAGTTAGAATTTTTTTGTGCCTTCTCTTAAATTAATGGCCATGAAATCTTTTCCCTTTTCAAAGCTGTTAAAGTATGAGTTCAGTGATGGCCTTTGTAAAGCTTCTCATATTGGTACTGCATTACCCTGAAGTTGGGAACAATTTTCACATTTTGTCCTCAAAGGAATTTATCTACTGTAGTCCTTTATAGAGCTGTGGAGGAACATTCAATACAATACACAACATGATGTGGATGAATAGGTATGATATTTTCCAGGGGTAAATGAATTGTCAGTTGTGATCTTCTCTTTCAGACTGTAATCCGGTTTGAGCGAAAGCCTTCAATAACAGCCACAATAAGTCTTAACTTAAAAAAAAAAAAAAACGCCACAGACTGCAGTTTGTTCCCATTTTGCACCCTCTGTGCTCCAACCTCACACTTCAAGTCTTTGTGTGTATGTGCTCCCCTTCCCAGCGTGAATCAATATACTTTGAGCCAAATGTCAACAGCGGAGAGAGAGAAAGCAGCGGGCAGAGGAGGCAAAAATACAGAGTAGGCGCATTGATTCATTATATAAGGTGGTTTGTGACATTATACAGTGTATCTCTCTGGTCAAAAGTGTAAGTCTCTTAAAAGGGCACTCCAATTCCTCTGCCAGCATGACAGGGAAACTTTGGGGCTTTTGTTCTGTTTCATAGTTGTATATCAGGTCCATCCATTCACTTGAAAGGGGCTTGTCCAACTGATATCTCTCAGACTTTGAAACAGTTATTGGGCTGTGGCTTATTGATCGCTTGGTATTCAGCAGACTTAATTAGTACGGTACTTACTAGTGGCGGCGTGTTTCGTTTGATCACTCATTAGCGACTAATCATTAATGTGTGTGAACATTTCCCTTTTATCTTTTGGGCAGACTTATCTGGGAAGGCGTTCAATAAGTTGAGCTTGACAAGGGTGAAGAGAATACATTTGACCGTTTCCGTGATCAAACCTTATTATATTCCATGCGTGTGCACCTACTGAATACGCGCCTCCGGTAGATATGTCTCGAGACGGCTGAGATAAAACAAGTCAATGAAAGGCTGTTAATGTTGAGAATTAAACAGTATTTAGAGAGGAGGAGAGGGGAGAGGAGAGGAGAGGAGAGGAGAGGAGAGGAAAGGAAGGGGACTCAAGGTCAAACATAGGCAGCACCGAACTTGTCATCAGGAGATCCGAATCCTTCTCCTTGCAAATTGTATTTCTAAGCCAGACAATAAACATGTACAGCATCATAATACTTTTCCTCCTTGTATACATCATATCACAGCTCATTTATGCATGATTTCACTTCCATATGTGTTGTATGTTCTTCTGAATGAATCCGTATGCAACGCCGTATGCATGAGGTTAGGCAGACAGAGAGTAAGATGTGGAGATAATTAATTGTCTCTCAGCTGCAGCTGACATTGACACACAGTACCATACACCATTAGTGATTGTGATGCTTTACATGTGTAGCAGGATCATGCATGCATCATTGCGTGTTGACTACACCTACCTCACCTTAATTGGCTTATGTCTGACAATGACAGCATCTGCAACGCTCTGTTCTATTCAATGCCTGTTGTGCCGTCTTTTAATGATTTTTCTCTCAGGCCATTTTTGTCTTCTGCCTGTTTTTCGCACTGTTTCATTCCTCTCCCAAAACAACATTTTCTTTCTAGTGTAATCCTCTCCCTCTCTTACAGCTCCCGTACTCCTTCCCCTTACCTTCCCTCCTCATCCTTCTTTCTCTTATCTCCAGATATTCTCTGTTACATCCCCATTTCCGCTCCTCTTCTTTTTTTTTTCTCCGTTTTTACAAAAGCCCAGGCAGTCCAAGTGAGCAACAAGCCGCAGCCAGAGACTGTGTGATTGATAAGTCCCTCCATGCCAGCGACAGGGGACTCCTCAGCGCCAATCACAATACAAATTGGCTAAAATGCCTGGTGTTTATGCACAAGCACAGTTAGTGGGCTGCTCTCTGGTCTGGTCTGATCAAAACCCAAAAGGGTAAGAATGAATGGAAACAAAGAAATCCTGAGCCAGTGGTGCCAGTGGTTTTTTATTTGCCCAGTTACAACTGTTGAATCCAGAATCTTTTGCTGACTCTAACTGCATGGTCGACTTGGGGTGAAATTCATGCGCTTGTAGAAACACACAGGAATGTTGATACGGGCGGAGGCACAATGCGGTGCAATCACAGTGCAATATATTTGTTGGAGCATCATTAACAAGGCCCCGGCAACACAAAGGACCCACGCCTTCCATATTGAGTGAGCCTGTACCAGAACAATTGCCATGCGTCCATAAACTGGCATGTTAACAAAAGGCCCTCTGCCTCGCCACACAAAGATAGGCTTTATGGGAAAATTTAATAAGGCCCTATCCGTGTACTGCCACTGTACCTTATCGCTGCCAATAGAAAAATACCCATTCGCCCTCTGACACCCTCAGAATTATGATCCCTCACTATTTATGAGCCCATCCCTATTCTTTAGCGTCCCCCTCCCACCCGCATCGTGACTTATCCCGTCTGTGTTTCCTCCCTCTCTTTCTTCCTCTCGTGCTATCTTGTCCCTGTCAGGGCCAAACCTCAGCATTAGCCGTTCAGTCAGTTAAGCCGAGGGCCACAAAGCGGGGCGCCTCTGATCTGCGTCTGCTTTAGAAAAGAGGTTAATAATGTCTTTGAGAATAGCCGCTGGCAACAGGAACCCCTTCTCTCCTGATTGGCATCATGGAGGGGGTGGGCGCGGCGTGGGGCGGGGCAGTGGTAGAGGGGTGGGGGGGGGGGGGGGGGGGGGGAGCGGACAGAGACACGGGCGAGAAAGCGGCATTTGCATACTGGTGTGAGGCCAAGAGCCGATATTTAATTACCAGCCTGCCAAGATGGAGGGATCAGTTTGCGTGTTGTTCCTTTTCTGATCGCTGCCATCTCATGAGACTGCTGTCTTGCAAGAGGGGCCAAGGACTCGGCAGGCATTAGTTATTGGTGTGTACGTATGTGTGTGTGTGTGTGTGTGTGTGTGCCCATCACACTGATTTTGTAGCAGTTATATAATATATGAATCATACTAGAGAAAGCCAAGCACTAGTCCATTATTGGAACATCCTCTTTATTTTTTTATTCGTTTGCTCATGTCTGTGTCACTATCCATTTTTTTGCCCACAGTCTTGCATAGTAAAAAAAAACTAACGATAAGAGACTCTAGTATTTTGAATCCTATTTCACAAGCTCCATATCATTGTCAATTCATCAAATCAAGCCTCATTGTTTACATGTGATGGCAGCAGGTTTGAGCTGTTGCCCTCAGGGTGGAGTCTCTCTGGATGAAAATATACACACTCATACACACAAACACACACACACACACACACACACACACATACTCACAAACTCCCCTCTGTCTCTCTCAGCTTCTTTGCCTGTGCAATGACGCACAGAGCAAAACGCCAGGAATAGAACAGTTTGGTTGCGTTCTCCCACAGTCCCTCCAGGATTAATGGACTCAATTGGGCGAAAACAATCGTGTTATGTATTTCACGTTAGTTTGACGTTAGCTAGCTTAGTTTTTGTAATGATGGCACTAGTGTTACACATGGGCTCGCACAGAAATAAACCATAACCACACTGACTTGAGAGGAAATCATTATAAAAAAATAATTTGATAAAGGGTTGAAAAACATAATTATGACCCATACAGCATAAGATATAAAGTCATTTAGCGCTAATCGCTCCTTCTTCATGACTGTAAGGAATCTTAAACTTAAGTACAAGCTAAATTGCTTGTATTGCTAAAGTTGTAGTGGCCTTATTTAAAGCTCCATGAATGGGTTTAAGTCTCATTCAGTGCTATGCTCTTAATTACACTTAAGGTTTTTATGTAAAAAGACATTCATCTTTTCAGTCTAAATCATAAATTGGGGCTGCAAAGAGAAGAGCGTCCCTTCCCCCCTTATTGAGATGCCATAGATTCGCCCTCTTTGCCAAAATTTATTTCAAGTGTTGGGCATCGTGACTGGCGGGAAATCTTCTCTTCGCACAGGACAAAAGAAAAACTTACAAGCGAAATACAAAACAACAGTATTTCCTAAATAGCAGCAAGCGAGCGCTTCATCCAGAGAAAGCTGGATTCACTAATGATGGCTGAATCTGCTGTGAAAAGATTTTTTTTTACCGTCTTTGCGTAGGTCAGAGGAGAGCGCAGTTTACAGCCATCAACCTGATGGCTGTAATGAAAATATTCACATAAGAAGGGTGGATGACCTGAAAAACAACTTCAACTTCTATTTTTGCTCCCTTTTCTTTATGCCAGTATATCTTGAAAAAGCCAGGATCAGATACAGCCACAGACTCACAAACTCAGCAGCTGTTGTCTACAGGTGGGAAGTAATCATCTAGCCGCAGTGTCCCATCTACCCATCTGCATCTTAATCAATGACAGACTCTCTATAAAAGCTCTGATAAGTCTTTTTCTCTCTCTCTCTCTCTCGTCCTCAATGTGTCATCTCCCCCTCCGGGACCTCCGCTTTGTCACCTGATCTCACCTTAGGTGTCACGCCGAGCCGTCAGCAAGCCTCGGGAATGTACAATTGATTTTTAGGCAGCGGCTAATAAATTTGAGAAGCGCAGCAGGTCAGGGCCTCTAGTCGTGTACTCAAATTACTTATACAAGAAAGGACATGGTGGATGGAAGAGAGCTGAGGAGTTGTTGTGGGAACGGGGCGGGTGCAGTGTGTGTGTGTGGGGGGGGATGGAGGGGAGATAGTTGTGGGTGGGTGAGAGGGTGGGAGGGAGGCGAGTTGGCAAGCAACATCCTGAGTTTCATTATACCAAGGGGCGGGCTGGGACACTTTTTTTTTTTCTTTTTTTTTTCATCTAGAGTGATGCCGGTGACTCCCCAAAGTCAAAGTGAGAAATTCAATTAAAGTCACTTTAATTCGGCAATTAAATGGAGATGTAAGCAGAGCTGAGTGTAATTTGACGGAAGAGTGAAAGTTCAGTCCGGAACCCAAAGCATGACATTCAAGACTCATAGGTCCTTACCGGGAAATGCAGATGGGATTTGAGATGAAAAATTTGAGGTGACAGGGGAATTGTTTTGGACCCTGTTGCATTAAATCCCATACAAGTCACATTTATCAGAGTGGAATATCTGTCATTAGCAGATTAAGTAGAATCTCTCGACCTTTCATTGATGATGCTTTTTTGCTGAAATGTCATTTTTTCTTGCTTCTGATTTAATGCCATTTAGTAACATCAAAACACAATTATGTGTAAATAAAATCTACATTGAACACGTACAGTAAAATTGTGCAGAAGGTAATTTGCTCAATGAAACCACATACCAGAGAAAATGAATCAAAGGTCCACAGATTCTGTTTGGGCTGCATCATTAGACAGTAACCTTTCTAATATCACTGGTCTTGAACTAGTGAAAAGGATCATTATACTGCCCATTAGAGTTAAACCGATATACATCGTTTTGCCAATAAATCAGAACAATATTGGCCTTTTTTAAAATATTCGATATTGGCCAGTCATCAGCCAATATGATGGAGGTTCCTAATGGATTACAGATCTGTAAAACCTGTAATGGAATTGGTTTTCTTTGCACAAATTCTCAATTTAAAGGCAGTAACATCCCAGAGTTTCCCCCACCACTGGATAGACCTGCTAACCCTAAAAGGATTGAATTATCCTGGGTTTCAATGGAGAGTTTTAGTGTCCTATGGTTCAAATGCTGAACCATAGGACACTATGTCTAAAATTATCAGTATCGATATCGGCCTTCAAAGCCCATAGCGGTTGAAGCCTACTGTCAATCGATAGCTGTGTCTCTGTTCATTATACTAATACATAATGTACTGTAGGCATGTTATGCTGCTGCATGTGGGTAAGAACGTCCCTGCTCTTTGCAAATGCATGTGAGTGCGTGAGTTTGTTTGTGTGTTTCTCTGTATGCATGCAGGCATTCATCACAGTGTTTGCCCCTCTCCATTTCTCCTGTACGTGTGCCATTTGCCGTCTTGGCCTGTTTCTGTTATTTCTCCTGCATGAGCGTGAGTGGGCAGATCTGGTGGGGCTGGACGGGACTGGCAGCTGGCCTGTGTGTTTTAGTTAAAGGGCAGCGTGTGCATAATGCTGGCGCGGCGGAGTATCAGGGTCCATAATCTCTTCTGGAGCCGTGTCATCATGGCGGGGTCAGAGTCCCCTCTCCCTGCCACAGAGGGAGAAGGAGAAGGGAGCGGAGCTGACAGTCTGGACACTGCGGGCCACGCTCAGCGGAGCTGCTGGCCGGCCAGGCACAAGGACAAACGGCATACTGCAGCACACATTAGCATTTTTAGTCTGGCTTAGTGTTTAGTGTTTTGTCTGGTGCTAGCATGAGCCATTTTAGCGATACAGTAAGCATATGATTGGTGCGGTGCAATTAGCATGCTAGCTTGGTGTGCATTCGAGTAGATTTTCTCTGGATCCAGGTTAGCGACGCTATGAGCAGAGGGGAATCTCAAGCCCTTAAAGCAATATTCCACTTACTTTTAACATGGGGGTTATTCGGCACTTGACGGCCATGAAAACCAGAATATAAACTATTCACCAAGATTGGATGTAGTTTGTAGCATTTAGATTTTTACTTCTACTTGTGCTATGTTCTCAACTATTAATAAAAATACTCTTCTGAGAAATTATGTTCTAAAACATTGGACCCACAGTCAATTGAAAATCACAGTAGTGGGATCTGTTGTTGAATCTGTTCACAAACGTGTTAAATGTACGTTTTCAGGCTATTTTCGTGGCCTCATTCAAATGAATGGGGAGTAAAAATCCAAACGCTACAAACTCGTCCAGCTGCATCCGATCTTGGTGAGTAGTTTATATTCTGGTTTTCAAGTGCCGAATAACCCCCATGTTAGAACTAAGTGGAATATTGCTTTAACACACTGACAGGCACATTTCAAAGTATCAAAAAGCATGAGTGAATTCCTGCCATCCGCACAGTCTCACTTTGGCCTATTGTGCGTGTTAAAGCATTGCACTGCTTAGCGTAGCAGTGA
This sequence comes from Centroberyx gerrardi, assembly GCF_048128805.1. Classification (NCBI taxonomy): domain Eukaryota; kingdom Metazoa; phylum Chordata; class Actinopteri; order Beryciformes; family Berycidae; genus Centroberyx; species Centroberyx gerrardi. Next base: position 9,629,646 of record NC_136020.1, read on the forward strand.
ATACCGTTACACAGCTTACTCTAGCACTTAGCTCAGCGCAAGCAAGAAAGCGCTCCGGAAATAGAACTGCAACAACTGCAGATGTTCTAACAATGTCGAGAAACCGGCCCCCGGTTGCCGTATTTGTGTTTTCTCTTCTTCAGATGATTACCCCAATAAGCTGATGGTGCACTCCACTAGGCAGGGGGAAATGTACACAGAAGCAAGCTTTAACAGATGCTGCCTGCTCACGCACTCCGAAAAACTCCCCTTTTTGCAAGTCGACAGTTTGAGCCGTCGCAAGAGCTGCTTGTTTTTATTCTCACTCTTACTCGTCTCTCTCCTTATGCGAGAGCTTGCTTCTTAAAATATTCATCCCGTTTCTTGTTTTTTTTTTTTCCCCTCTTACTTCTCAACTAACTTTTTGTCAGTTTTTAGAGCTTTTTTCTTCTCTTTCTCTCTCTCTCTCCCTCTCTCTCTCTCTCTTCTGTGTGGACTGTTTTCTCTGCCCCTCCAGACTGCAGCTTTCTGTTGTTGTTATCTGGGTCAGTTTGCAAGTGGAGTTTCTCCTCAGCTTTTTTTTTATTTTTTATTTTTTTTCTTCCCCAAAACAAAGGGGGGATACATCTATTCTTAGCGCTACACCAGTAACAGGGGTTGTCCTCCTTTCATTGCGCTAGGTGACATGAATATTGCAAACGAGAGGACTCACTATGTGGGGAATGAATTAGTGCTATTTTTCCACATGAAAAGGGCTTGTCAGTCTCTGTTACGCATGTGCACCTGATTTTCTCGCACTCTTTCTCTCTCGCGCGCTCACCCTCTCTCTTTTCCCTTTTCTTCAACCTCAGCGTTACAAAATGAATGATGAATGTTTTATAATATTATTTCCCTGTTCCCGTACTTGCCAGGAGGTATACACAGAAGGCATTTCGACAGCGCCTTTGTGACATTCCCCCAGGGCCCCACAGAGGATTGAAGCATAGCAGAGAAGATTAACGCTTGCATGTTTTATATTATTCCACTAACCCCTGGAAGGTGAATGCGGAAGGTCACCATTGTATACTGTATAATATAAAGTACCCCTGCCATTGTCAAGGATTAAGGCATGTCCAATGGAATTATAATGGCTGCCGTACTGTAAAATACTACTGGGTGGTTTGTGATGTCTCAACCGCTGAATACAGACTGGTAGCCAAGATGTTAACCATAAGCATGCAGCCCCTAATAAGTCCCCAATCAATATTGTTAGTCATGGTATTTTGTCACATGCTGAAAAGGGTAAATGTTGGATTTGAGCGGAGATGATCTTGTTAATTTTGATTAAGTGGCTTGATGACATTTGAATCAAGGGAATTGGAAACTAATGAAAAAAAATGTTTTTTTTTTATCATCATCCCCTTTAATAACGTGAAATCAGTGCAGGTTTCTAAGAGGAAATGAAAAAAATGTAGAATGATGATTAGTAACTGAGATTACCTTAATGAAAGGTCAGAGTTCAAGGGCAAATATCATTAGAGCCGTTCCACTCCGGCAGTTTCCCCGTTTTCACCTGCAGTTTAGTTTATCAAACTCACCCCCAACCCCCCCGCAGTGCCTCAGCACCCCACCTAAACCCAGGGGTGAAGCCGTCCGATTGATTGTGCTTATCTGCCATGCTTCTCTTTTCCCCCTCTGACACCTCCTCCCTTATTGCCTGATTGCTTCGCCTCACTTGATAGGTTCTGTGTACCGTCAATATTTCAGTCAGAGATTAATTTCACTGTAGAATCTAAGCATTGGAAAGCTCTCAGCAATCAGATAACGTTTATAAAGCCATGCTTGACCCTGAACGTGGAGGATGAAGGGAGAGAGACAGAGAGGGAGAGAGAGAGAGAGGGGGAACATTATCGAGTCTCGCAGCTCATCAAATTCACCTCAGAGTTTTTCAAGCTAATAGGATCTTCATCCTCTGATTTGACCGAGAGACCCGTTGGTCCACGTTAACTCATTACAGCCGCGCCCCGAACCGGCCCTAAACTGCTTATCCAGCAGCCCCCCCTTCCCTCTGCGCTTCCCATTTCACCTCTGTTTTATACCTATAAACATGAAGTTGACTTCTCTCATTTTCAGGGAGCATACGGCCAACGTCACAATGTTAATCCTTCGCTAAGACCGCACGGTCAATCATATTAAATCCTAATGCTTTCAAGGTGACCCTGGTCATGGATTCACTGGGCATATGGTCCTGTTTTAAGCCTTGCAATAGCAATGTGCTTAGGAGGAGGGGAAAACACATTTATCTCTTTATTAAATTTACATCAAGACAATTTATGGATTTAGAGCAGATTATTGTGTACTATTTTTCTTTCTCCATCTCCAGCACACGATTGATTGTGAATACAGTGTATTTGTTGTCCATGGCTCTCGTCCCTGTGATGTTGCCCTTAATGAGCCTGTATCGTTAATTGTTTTTCCTTTATTAGGCGGTGTTTGGATTAACTCAAAGATCACAATGTGTCTGATGTCAAAAATACAGTAAGCCAGTAAATGAACACATCCTTCCAGCTGCCATCAACCTCAATTAGTTTGCTTTGAAATTTAGATTTTCCTCAATTAGAGCATTATTTGTCAACCTGGAGCGGAATAAATGGGATTTCAAAGAGTCCTATTATGGCAACATAGTGTATATCCAAACAGGCGAGCAAAATATACCCCCATTACTGCTCTTTGACTCTTCATTTATTACCATAACAAAGTGTTGTTGTCGCACTTAACCCAACAAAATGCTATATGGCACGGCTAAGGAATATTGATTACACAGCCACCTATAAATCATCTAGCTTCATTATCGACAGCTTTGTTAAAGGAGAATTGTCCATATTTGTGGAGTGAGGCCCAGTGTGGGGTCTTTATCCCGTCGCTGTGTGGATGATTGAAGTGTTTTGCTGCACTCGGGGCAGCTGAAGCCCACGGTGCATCTATTGGCTGTGATTGAGATGATACGGTGTTGCTGAACGTGCTGTACCGTCGCAGTATGTATTGATTTCCGAACATGATTTATGCTCATTCTGCCTTATGTAATCGTTAGAAGGCACTTGAACACTCGCGCGACCATTGAGGTCAGTAAATTAGTCCTCATGGCAGAAGCCGGCGAGCAGCAAAACAAGCCAACAATACCAGAGAGGGGGAGTTGTGTCCTTGGTGTTATTCTCCATTCACAAGAGATCAATTGTTAGTGTTACTTGGACAATAATTGACTGTGTGCATTGTGTTCCAAAGCAACACTGCATAAGTTCTTAGCTGTTCCACTGAATTCACCATCTACATCTATAGACATATATATAGTAGATATGTACAATACAGAAAAATCACCTGTATCTGTGTTGCGCGGCAGGCAGTGCTGCAGTGTCACTGCGACAACTCCAACAAAAACAGATATGCAGGCTGGTGAATCAATAGTCAATTGAACTCATCAAAATGCTGTCCCACTTCTAAATGAATCGATGGCCTGCAAAAGGCCATCACAGGGGGGTTTCCCTGTGTAACAATTCCCAGACTGACTTTCAGTGGACCGGCCGATCAATCAGATTCCCCCAGATGGAAGCCGCGGCCAATGAGATGCTGGCATTTGTCGTCCCAGCACACCGCATTACAGGAAGTGAGGTGAGAGGCTCAACAATGCATTATCTCAAACTGTCGATGGACGGCTGACGACGAGGCCAGTAGGTTACGGTTTCACACCATCCGCTGTCGCACAGGACGGCAGTTGCTTTATTGATGTGTTTTCATGTGCTGTGAGTTGCTGAATGTGAATGCTTACTGATGACATCCGGGATTATTTGTATTCCGGTCCATACAAAGCTGCCACTACCTCTGAAATCGAATTGAGCGTGATTTCCATTGTACTGCCACTGATGATAATGGCATGGAATTGACATAGCTGGATAAATAACAAAATCCTATACCTATAACCAATTGTACTGCCTAATCCTAAAAGTACCCAATTTTCATGATTACGATGTGGCCATAGTATAGGAAAGGAATTCCTCCATTAGCTACTGGACAGTTGTCCATGAAATCCTGCCCCATCCAATCCGCAAACCCCTACAGTTGTAGGGGTTTGTGCATGCTTTGCTGCATGCTTGCTGAACCACTGCTGCATTTATGCTCCATCCCAAAGAAGAATTGACTCACTTCTCAGCCATCAGAGCAAAGTTGGTCTGGCAACTAGGTGACTGAGAGATTGATCCTGTGTTGAAATATATTAATTTGGTTCTACTGTGAATTAGAAGATTGTCTCCAGCACTAATGCAGGACAGATACAAGATAAATACTTGACGGGGGACAGTCTGTAATGGTCACCACTGTATCTCATTGCTCCCAGTCAGTGTCTCTCTGATTAACATGAATGATAACAAGAATTACAGTAAAGCGCATCAGGAATGATTGCAATGGTGCATTGAACTTAAATCTAAGCGGTTCCCCTATAAGGCTTTTTTAATCGCACGCGTGCACACCCAGGCTAATACATTAATCTACACTACCAAGCCCATGACTGATTGGCCTTCCCATCTCCCCATTGGGCTGTGAGCTTTAACAGCCTCACATAACTCACCAGTCTCATTCACACTGCCTAAATAGCGGACGTGCATGCCCGTGGCGCATTAGGCAGCCATTAAAGATCACCTACCCTCCCGCACAGTGATTTAGACCACTGGAAGAGTGATGCCTCATCTTGGTGTGTCATGAATGATTAATTAGTCACATGTAGATCAGCGCATTGTTAGCCACTTAACGTACGCACATCCTCACACCTAATGTTGATTTATTCAAATATGAACTAATTAACCCAGAGAATGTGCTGTGCCTATAGTTGTAAGTAGGTCACTGACAGTAGATTAAGGAGATTTTGCAATGCTGTATCTGATAAATACCTTGAGGATTTACTGTTCATATATGGTAGGAGGTACATACTTTTCTATGGTGTGATGCTGACGGCAAATTCTGTATCGAGAAGAAAGACAAGTGCGCTTCTTGACTTTTTGCCTCGGTACTCTGCCTCAAGCAAACAGTAGAACAGTCCCTTAAAAGAAGGACTCCACTGATCAAAACCATCACCTCAAATCTTCACTGCACTAATCTTTTCTTCACATTAAAAAAAAAACAAACAGGAAAAACAATCTGCTGACACATTTCGGCTGACAACTGGGAACCTTCATCAGAGCATGTAATGTAATGGCTTGCTCAGCATGCGCTGATGAAGGCTCCCAGTTATTCTTGTTTTTCGAAAAACTGTGAATGAGGTGACAGTTTTGATCAATGGAGTGTCGCCTTTTCCCTCTCTTAAGGGACTGTGCTACCGACAAATTCTATATATCACTGATATTTTATAGGTTTGTTTGGTACTCCATGATATTATTCGTGTTTCAGGATTTGTAGCATTAAAATTGCCATCACTCATTTGGCCTGAACTGGGTTTTAAAGTAATTTACACCCGAACCTCCCTGTCAGATTGTGAAACCAATATTGCACAGTGGTTAGACCAAACCATAGCAATAGAAAACAGAAAGCTTTGGAATCGCACAGTTGGCAGGGAACCCACTACCACTGCGACTGTGGCTGCTGCTGCTCCCCCTCGCTCTGAAATGCCCAAGATTGATGTGTTCATTTAACATTAGCCTCCAGCAGCACAAAGAGGATAAGCACCTGGGCTCTAAAAATACCTCCTTTTGAGATCATCTGAGGAAGAGAAAATCAGATGAGTGAAATTATGCTCCAAATGGATCCCCATTCATATCACACTGTCCTCCTTGCCAGCAACCCAGTGTGTTCAGTGTATCGCCTCGCTCGCTACTGAAATATTGATATTCATATGGAAATGCTACCCTTTATTAACATAATAACATAAACAAATTGGGGATTTGATTTGGGGCCAAGGAAACAGAGGAGTGAGGCGCTTTTGGCAAGCTAACTAGTCAACAGCTGTGCGTCTCAGCCCAGCATGATGTATGCTTATGCTGCTGCATTTGCAGCTGTACCGTATGTTTGTGTGTGTAAGAGTGTGTGTGTGTGCTTGCGTGTGTCTTAGTGAGGATGAATGAAGTGTGATTATATATCTATAAGGTTGTTGTCATAGAAACAGTGCCAGGCAGCCTTCCTCTATAGTTTTTTTTTTTCTTTCTTTTTTAGTCGTAGAAAAAAGCCCCTGGGAATCAAACGGCAACAATTAGCAAGGCTGTGTTTGCCATTCAGGGCTTTTCAAAATTGCATGTTAATGAAACTAGTATCGTAGCAGGTACAAGAAGGCCACAGTTGGAGGCTGTCCTTTATTCAGCAGAACGATTTGCATTTATATATATATATATGTTAGCTAATGTAATCTAACATGATTTCCTTTACATTAAAGTGTGTGCGTGTGTTTGCAGGCAAATGTGTGTGTGGGTGTATCAGCAATAAGGTTTTAGCAACACAGAGCAGTTTCACCGACAATTCAACAAGCATACAAGTAGTTGCTATTTTGCTCAATAACCCTTGATTCCACTCACTCTGGTAGAGATGAGGCAGCTGGTAAAGGTCACACACTTAAAAATAGATCCGTCCAAGTATGGGCAAGTGGAGGGAAGAAGAAGAAAAAAACCCACAGTGGCGTAACGAGTCTAGTGTCACTCCTTCAAAGAGCGTCTTTTTATCTTTTTATGGAGATATTATGCGGCAGCCATATCCTCTCTCATCACTCGGCACCTCTTTCTAGGTAAGTGAGATGGAAAGAATGGGGATGTGGTCAGTCAGTCATGTCTAAGAAGACCTTGGAGGACCAGAGAGCTTTGCCGCCGGGACTTGACGGCGCAAAGCTGATGGATTGGTTAGCCCGGCAGACAAGCTCAGGCAAAAACCAAGACACCATGACCACACCTGGGACATTAAATCATGCTGGAATATCATTAGGTTGATTCCTCTTGGGGTTGGGAGCTAATAGGTCCGTCTCACACTAAACCAACTTGGGCCACTAGTAGTAGTAGTTTAGCACATCGGCCTAAAATCAGGCAGTGAATTGCGAGAGCTTTGCCTCGTGGATTCCTAGAAAAAAAACAACTTATTTTGAAATGTGATCACGTTGAAGATGTATTCCATCAGGACCATATGTACAGAAAGCAACTGCATGTCTCCATATAGTACAGAAATGATAAAGGTACCAGGCCTGCCATCCCATTGAAACAGGGTATGAATTTAAATAAGGGTAAAGTTTCAGACTTGTACCGTATGTGCATCATAATGCACATGGGACATACATCTGCCGGAATACCTGGAAAATGTAATCACCAAGAAAATAAAGACTATCTGCCGCTGAATTCCAGTCTCGGGTTTCAAAACAGAGATAATTTGTCTGTGGTACATACAAAATGACACCAATGACTTTGTCGACACATCGCCCCGCAGCTTCCTCTCTGCTCCCATCGTTCTCGCATAAGATCATTCATTCATTTCAGTGACCGTCAAACAGGCAGCGACAGACGTAATTCCTTCCGCCCGACGCGAAAGACGAATCGCAGGGGTGCGCTTGATTCATGCGCCCCCCGGTGAGAGAAGCCCCCATCGCTCCGCCGCTCTCCCCGCAATCTTTATCTGTGTCATAAGCTCCGGGGGTACTACTACTCCCTCTGCGTTCATCAGTCCCCATGGCACAGAATACAAGGAAGAAAAGGGAGAGATCAGATTTGCTAATTAGGCTGATTTGAGCATGTTCATTTTAATCCCGGCAAACGCCGAGCCGCACGCTCCATCCAACTGCTAAATGACCTGTGCGGAGGTATTAATTGCAATCTCTTAGTTATACATCTTAATTAACCCCCACCACACCCACTGCCACTACCAAAATAGCCTCTCTTTTTTCTGATAAGATTGAATTTATTGCTGAGAGCGCCTCTTTTGTACTGTGAGTGAGCATGTTTTCCAATTAATTGGGAAATGCTTGAGAGAGACACCACATCAAAAGTAATAAATATAACAGCAGGGAAGGGTTTATTTTATCCAAGGATTAAAATGAAATGATTACAAATGGGGAGAAAAAACTAATTTGGCTAATACAATGATTTTACACTTAATCTGTCTGATTACTTACTAATACAGTGCACAACCGACTTTCACCATCATGTAATGCAAAACATGTCTCGTGTTCAGGCTCATTAAAACCAGATAAAAGTGCGGGTGCTGAGAAGAGTTCTGCAGCACTAGTATAGCTTGTCGAAATCATCCAGGCAGTATATTTATTATCTTCCTACTGACACAGTTCATGGAGTTCATACAGCTGTAGCCCGCATGATCCTTGGAGTGCAGTAGCTGCCATTTGAACATGATGGAGTCTAAATAATTTTCCTCCTAAGAGCACCTTCAAATCCAGTTAAGTGCCTGAGCTGAAGTTTTAAGACCGAAACTAGACTAATTGCTCTACTTTTCCTGGAAAGTGAGCTTTTTCGTTGGAGTTTACATCCAGACTCCCCGAGCTGGAAAGGGAGGTGGCAAATTGTTTCTGTTGTAGAGCACAATCAAAGGGCCAAGGAGACTAGCGGCAACCTAATTCTTCCTGACAAAGAGAGACAGGACAAGGCCTCGAGAAGTTGGGAGGAGAACAATAGAATTATGCCGCGCGATTACAAAAGAGTTGTTTCCACATGCAGCTCCGTGGGCAGGTCAAGGCCTCTGTCAAAACAGAGAGCGAGGGCTGCTATTCGGCCTGACAATATGAGGTCCTCTTGACATTTGTGATGGATCTGCATTATGTTCCCTGAATGTTGAATCATTCGCCCTCGACGTGGCACGGAGTGGTTGAATAACATTCTGGGCTGAAAACGTGCGTTTTAGTGGAGGCTCTCTGCGCCTAAATGCCCAAAGATGCATCTGGGTCAAGCATTCGTCATTCACGCTTGGAACTTTTGAAAACAAAATAGCCTAGTACTACAAAAGGGTTGTGTAGATCGTTTTCTGTCCAGTGGAAATCAAACAACACGTGTTATCAGTTTACATTGAAATTTGAACTTGAATACTGGAAAAAATAGAAAAGACAGCACATGCACGCACTGAAAGCATCTGCAGAATATTAGTTTCAAGAAAAATGACAACCCTCCTGTATGTGTGTACTATTATAGGGCTTTACTATAGGGCTTTAATACATTTTCATATACTCTGACAGGTAAAATGCTTTCTACAGGTGACTCATATGTAATGGATTGGTGAGATAAAAGTGATTTCCTTTTTCAGGGCTAAGCCTGTGGAAAGCTCTAACAATAAGCGAAATGTTGCTTTTGTCAAGGCGCTGCCGAGGGCTACAGTCAAAATCACAAACAAAACAATTAAATATTAAAACTTTTCCATCAACAAGTCGAGTCAGTAGGTACTTTGAACATGAAATGCACTGCTGTTATAAGCGGGGATGACACCAAACCACCACTCAGCATGGTGGTAGCTTATAAATAATTCAAATTTCAGAGGTTCAAGAGACCATCCTTCAACCAGAAGACCAGGTTCAAGCCCTCATGTTGGCCAGCATCCGCTCTGCTGAAGTGTCCTTGAGCAAGACACTGAATCCCTGCCGGCGGCGCTGCTGTGCAGCTGACCCCGCCTCGCTCTCAAATCCCTGCGGAGGGGGAAAGCGAACAGGATCAATAAAGTATCACTTTATTTTTATGAAAGTTGCCCCAGGCTTTCACATTGGCAACTTGTTTTTTTAGCTTCAGTTGTAATGGGATGTTTGCCTGGTAGCTCACATTTCTCTCAAGTGTTTCGCTGTACTGGCGGTATGCGTGAAACATTCTCACCATAAATGTTTTAATCCATTTGCTTTCTCTGTCTTTAGACTTTTCAAAGGGACATTTGCTTAAAGTCAGCAAAAAAATAAACCAATGCTATGTACCAGTGGGGGAAACTAGTATAATAAAGTAGTAATAGTAATAAATAAGTAATAAAGTCACATGGATAAACAAACATGTGGATGACCAAACACACACACACACATACAGCAGTACATCCAGTTCTGTGAATTGTATATGTCTATTCTATTCTATTCTATTCTATTCTATTCTAAAATATACAGTTGAGGGTAATGTTCTGATCTGAGCTTCATTCTCAATACATCTTGGCATCATGGTGAAAAAAATAATATGAATTAGATGTTTTAAGTCGTTTCACAGTGTGAGTTTGTGTATATGAGTGAAACCTAGTTTCACGACATAGTGGCTGTAGTAACTTCAGTACTCGTCTCGACGCTGCTCTTGACAGATAATGATTGTGCAGATAGATGGGAAGCTGGGACTTTATGGCAGTGAAGATAACTACAATTATCTAGGTGGTGATCACAGCACTTACCCTTCTCACTCTAAGTTCTCACATTCGACTCCAGATTTCAACCAATTTTGACACGATATCGAGATACTATTAAGATGTTTGGTGGCACCTGTGTGTGTGTGTGTCTGTCTGTGTTGACACACTCTTGTAACACAATAACTCCTGAACAATACAAGATAAAAACTTCATACTTACACCACATGTTCCGCCTGTAGAGTAGATGATCTGATTAGATTTTGGAGCACCTTGCTGAATATATTTGCATAGCAATGAGGAAAACTGATTTTCTTGAAACTAGTATAGCTCCTTAATGCTTTAAAATAAGTAGTTCATATAAACACCGCCCATGTGTTATGTCAAGACAAGAATGTTAACATAGAAATATTTCCTGATTAATGCATTGATTAGCTTAATTGATGACCTCATTAGCCCAACTGGTTATGGTGATTATGGCGGGATATTAGGCAACTTAAGTGCGTCTTGTGAGTCATACCTTTAAGATGCTGCTTTATATAACACTTATTATTGGGAGTAGTTCAGATCATTCTCAAAGAGGACTGGAATTGGAATAAATGACTGTCGTGACTACTGTATTTAGATGAAAATGAAAGAATAATTATGATTACCTAAGATATAGACAGGGAAATAATAGACATCTGTTTCTTACTAATAAGATGTACCTTGTGCTCTGCGTGCTCATCTGTGTGTGTGTGTGTGTGTGGACAGGACACCTGTGTTTGTGTGTGAGCACGACCATGTGGGCGGCTGTGTGAGTGTGTCCCTGACTATCTGTTTTGTTACTTGTGAGACTGCTTTTGTGAGAGTCTGCATATTAGTCTGCAACTCAAGTTTAATGAACTGAGTTTCTTTTCTCATACCTCTCTGTTCCCTGTGCGGGCTGTAATCTCTGAATGACATTCTCAGTAGTCATGTTATAATGTGTGTGTGTGTGTGTGTGTGTGTGCTCAAACGGGGGCTCCTCTCTCCCTCAGCGGAGTGTCGTTCCTGCTTAGACCCCATGTGAGCTCAACCCACAGTGAGCAGTGCTGGCCCATTGTGCAGCCTCAGTTCCTCTGGTAAATGGCTGGCTGAGTGGCGGTAATTGCCTCCCTCCCTGTCAGTTCCCACTTGGAGCAGCCACAGAGGATGAAGCGCCGGGGTCCGAAGCGCGACCCCCCCCACCCCCCACCCCCCACCCCCCGACGGATTACGCAAAGCAAGGTGGGGTGCCCCGGCTTTCGCCCCCCTCCTCCCTCCCTCCCGATCTGAGCAGCGGCCCCCCTAATATGTTGAGAAACAGGCCCGTGGACATCAGGCGGGGTCGTTTTCCGATGAGACGCGCGAGTCGGGAGAGAAACGTTTACTTATTTAAACGGAAAGGTCATTAGCGAGAGACATAAAGGGGCTTTGACAAATGAAGTCAAGCCCAGTTAATGTTCCATTCTTGGAAAGAGGAGGAGGTAGTTGAAAGAAGACGGGGGGGAAAAAAAAATAAATGGAAAATTGTTCTGACTGTGTATCTTGATTCCCTTAGTAAGAGTGGAGCATCTGAAGCGGAGCAGACATTTTGTGCTTGGACCTTCTTTTTATGTTTCTTCTCAAACAGAATGAAATCAACAGTAGCGCCTTGTTTCGAGTGAATCATACTACCCGCATATATCTTAAACAGCCCTCCGGCACCAAGCAACTTGACTTCCAACCAATATCTTATTCTCCGCACATGATAGTCTGATGCTTGTTCCTTGCGATTCCAGCTCGGGCTTCTGTCTGCGCAGATAAACAGATGGAGGGGGAGAATTCTCGCGAGGGTCTTGGCTATTGAGAAAAATGCTTGCGTGACTCTTTGTCCCCCCCCCAACACTTTCTGCTTTCTCAGTACATCTTGCCCTGGGGCGGGTGGGGGGGGGCACAAGTGCATAGCTGGCACACACGACTGTCCCACCTACAGTATTGCACGCTAACACACACACACATATACATACACAGATGTACACATGGGCACACATACACAGGCCACAGGGCCAAACGCGCACGCTCGCTGGTGGCACATGGTCACGTGTAGGTCAGAGATGTGTGAAAGTACACGTGTATATGTCAGTGTGCATGCTTAATGTGTGCACTCATGCACAAACCTGAATGTGTGTGTGTGTGTGTGTGTGTGTGTGTGTGTGTGTGTGTGAGAGAGAGATGAGATGAGAGACAGACAGCGAGAAGGTGCAGGAGGGGGTTAATAAGAGGAACACACTCAGTGCAGCATGCGTGATCCTGTCAGTGCGCAAATCTACAGATGTAAAAGTAGCTGCGAACCAGGCCTCTTAGTGTATAAGGGGGGGATGGTGTGTGTGTGTGTGTGTGTGTGTTGTCTCAAGGGCCTCCCCCCCCACCACCAGCTCATCAAAGCAGCGTATTAAAATGAGATGACTCAGGCTGATGATGACGCTGTGAGACCCGCTGCGCCAGCAGTGTAGCGAAGGATAACATGTTTCTCTCATTCTTCTCCCCCTTTACCCTGCTCTCGTTTTTGGTCAGATGAGGAGAAGCCATGTGTGCCCTCAGGCTGGATTTATACACACGCACACACACACACACACACACACACACACACACACATACATACACACAAATAATTGGATTTTCTGACCGTTTGTGGCACAGACCTGATCTTTTCATTCATGTAATAAACAAGAATCAGATGTTTTGAGTATCAGATACAGTGCGTATGCATGTTAAAGCTGATATGAATCTCATATTAGGCCAGCAATTTGTGGCTGGTTGGTGAAATATGCTTTTATTTAGCCTTTAGAGGGAAAATAGGGCCAGTTCAGATCATAAATTGGAGCCATTTCCCTTCAGGGAACGTCATTGGGGAAAATACAGCTAAACACATCTATTCAAAGATATAATGTTATCATGAAAAGGGCCACAACATATCAAGAAACCAGCTTCAAGCCATTCATAAGGCCTTAAACTGTATTATTATCATTACTGTTATCATTTTTATAGCACCGGCAATAAACTGACCAGCTGCTTATGTGATGATTCATCACATCTGATTTACACGTGAAGACATACTGGTGTGAAGGACTATCGGTCTGCCAGCCGTAAAGATGAGAAGTGTCCAGATTCTAGCTGGAGAGCTGCAGCGTGGCACCAGGCCAGACTCGGCTTTTTTTTAAACCTTGGCTCTCAACATATATTAGAATCTGTGTTATAGCACGAAACGTAATCCCCGATTACCTAATGGCAGCTGAATGGCGGATGTTGTGACCCATTTGTCAATTCACTTGAGTGTCACAGTGGTGAATGGTAGGGATTTAGTATGATTAATCAGTGTTTAATCAGATTTGCATGTGTGATGACAGACAGGTGTGAAGGACTAATGGTCTACTAACTGTAAGCCTGAGGGTTGTTCATATTTTACACTGAATTCTGGTAGAATGGGTAGTAGGACGTGGATGTGTGAAGGGGATTTCCCAGGGCTGGAGCCTTTCCAACACAGATAGTGAGGTTAGGCTGGATAAAAACAATCAAAAAGACACAAAATTGTTGTCTGAGAGAAATCTTGTGAAATTCACCGACCCTTCACCCTGTCATAACTTTCTCTCTTGTTAGATCTGCATGCCTGGTAGCATCATGGTTGGCAGACTGTTAACCTTGCACACAAGAAGGCCTTTGTGATAAAGACTGATATAAAGAGAAACACATGCTCCTCATACACTGAAATGATGCTTTTCCTGCGGGTGAAATAAAGCAAAGGAGTATGTGAAAATGAGCTAGTTATTGAGTGTGAAAGGTCATTGTAGAATAAAATGTTGTATTTGAGGAAATGTGAAGCAAGGGAGACGGTATTGTTCTGCTCTCTGTTTAGTTTCAGGATTTATTTATGTTGACAAGGTTTTAGCATTTATCTAACCTCCTATGATAAGTGTGAAAAATCAACTTTGTCAACATTTCTGCCTCTTTTTCTACAAGGAGTAGAGTTTGGAGTTTGCCACCAGCATCAGGAGTCTCCACCAAAGCTGTCAGTGAAATAAATCCTTAATGACCTTTAGTGCCCATGAGGGCTCCGCACTCTGGCCGGGGACTTTGGGGTGGTGGGCACTGAGCGCACTGAAGTGAGTCCAGCCGTTCCCCTCTGACAGCGCTGAATATATATGCCCTTGACATGACAAAGAGAGGTGGAGGGGCTATGGAGGGCGACGCGAAGGGCTGAAAGTGGTCACATTGCATTAGCGTCTTAGCTGAGCTCGACTGGCTGACAGCGCAGGCTGACTGGAGCCCAGTGGTGGTGAAGGCAGAGCGGAGGAGGAGAGGTGTGGGCAGAAGGGCCTACCATCCCCGGGGCATTATGCGGGACAGTTGTATGGGGTCAGTCAGCAAAACCAAGCAGCCACCCATCAATAATTCAATCAGTCACAGTCAATATATTTCGGCGTGACTACTTGAACACTTTGATCACAACAGAAGAGCCCGCGATGGGCATCAAAGAGGAGAAAATAAGCAGTGAGTGTTTATGTGTCAGGGAGAGAGAGAAAGAGTGGTGTGAATGCTTGCTGGTGAGTGCACATGGACACAATAATCTCCAACATTTGCGTACATGTATACGCACATACAGTACATAGCAGCCTTGTGCACCTATCTCCTTTCCCCCAGTTCAAAGTGAGAGTGTGCACAGTGAGCAATGGACTGCTCACTGTGGAGAGGATAGCTTTTCACCAGAGCTGTGGCCCTCTGTCAAATTAGATTAAGGGCTTCTTACCCGCTATTGACAGGAGCCGCTTACAGTAATGACCCATAGTGAGAGAGTCATCTACTTTGATGGTAAGAACACAGGCTACACTGGACGTTTCCAACGGCTCATCTCTTTGGGGGGAAAAGAGCCCTTTGATGGCCATTAGATTTTTGTGAATTATTCCACACCACAATGCTCGCTCTATGTCTGGGCAAGTTTGATCTAAAAAGCAACTGTCTGATGTGTTTTTTTTCCCTTTCTCCTTGTATGGCCCACCCTAAAGTCACTTGACAGGGAGGTTAGACTTCATAAGGCCCCCTGGGTGTGTGTGTCGGCGTTTCATTTGTTTGAGTTGGAAAGATGACAGAAGTCACATTTAATTACTGGGTTCTTGTGTCAACTGCAGAGATAAGGGGGTATGTTGTGCATGCATGACGCATACAAAATGAGCGTAGTCTACTCTCTACCATATTTTCCATTCCAAGGGAAAAGATATCTGACCATTAAGCTGTACAGTGCAGTGTGTGTGTGTGTGTGTGTGCCCATTTATGCTTTTGAATTAGTTTCTATTTTCCAGACCGTCTGCAACTATCCTGCATGTGTGTGAATTCATGCATTGTGTGCCATCATGCATATGTTTACATTATCTGTGCTTGCACACCTGCTTCTATATACGTTGTGCATCTGTGTGTGAAGGGCCATGCCAGAGCCCCAGAGCCATGCTCCCACACTCCTCAAACAGCAGGGAGCCCAGTCACATGCTGAAGAAACGGCCTGATATTGTGTGATTAACACTAGCCAGACTGCCAGAGGGGGCAGCTATACGCTTCTCATTAGCCATTACACATTCAGAGTGCACTCTCAATACAGGCCACTTCTCCTTTCCATTAGGAGCCAGATTAGACAAGTGGCAAGCCTTTCACCGTGTCGTTAAGCTCCCATTCAGATCAGATCTACAGAGCAACATTGGATTTCAATAGGCCTAGGCAGTGGGGCACAAGTGGAAAAAGTTGCTAATCGATGTTTCACATGCAAAGCTGACTGTATGCTTTATTGCCAGTGACAGCGATGTATCTTATGCCGTATGTCTTCTCAGCTGTAGATTTAAGTCTGAAATTTGAGATGTCCTGCCTGTAAGCCTTCGGCCTGCCCCACCTGTCACCATGACTTCAAGTCTGAGATTGAGTCATGTGCCATCTCCCCTCATCTCAGTGCATATGTTACCACTGACCTTTATAGGGCACCAGTGATAGTAACATTTCTCATGACAGCATGGTAACATTTGGCATGATGTATTTGCTTACCGATAATGTCCACCTCCTTGGCTCCAGGGATATGTTGATAAAATCTAGGATGTACAGGATTCTTTCCCACAGGATTTCAACCTGGGGTATGGTACTATTTATGCCGACATGCAGCTTAGCATGGAAAAATAGTCTGACACGTTACCAATGGCAATTAATAGACACTTTCAGGATTATGTAATCATCTACTGTACTGTATGCAGCTGGGTGTGGCCTGTGTGGTGGCAGCAATCACTGACCCACTTACATAAATTATCATGAAAGTCTCAGGTGCTTCAGCTCCTTTTAAATTAGAAGCAAATAATAAATCAGACAGACAATTTAGTGAAGGCTGGCAGACAGCTTTGAGATCTCCGAATGGCACCAATGGCACCGCTTTTTACTTATTGCAAACAAGGCTGTTGGCAGTGTTGTTGCCCTGAATAGGTTTGCTGTGTGTAGTCTGAGATGGACATAGGATTCTGAAGGAATACAAAAACCAGTCGATTGGAGAGAGAGAGCAAAGCACCTCGCCCTCTTTTCGCCCCCAGCCTGCGTAGCTGTATCCGGCTCTACGTGCCCAGTTCAAAGCAATCTGGCAGGTGGAGTTAGAAAAGAGCACAATGTTGTCAAACAGAAATCAGATTTGCTCCACTCTCCATTAGCCTTAGCCCCTTCACTCTCTCCCCTGGAGATCACATTAAATGACATCTGCTATCATCGGGATAACCTGTGTCAGCTCCGTGACGAGCCTGCAGATGCTGGCCAACATATTGTGAGGGGATGGAGGGAAGAGAATAGAGAGAAAGTAGACACAGCTAGCTGAGGCGTCCTCAGACTTACATTACACCTTGTTGGATCTATCCCTGGATGTAATTAACATATAAATTGATGCTGGTTCATAAACCAGGCATGGCACAGTTGAGAGCAGCCTCACACCACTAGGAGGATAGAAGTGGGGGGAAGGAAGGAAGTATTCAGTGCGTAGTCACCTATAGCTCCAGCTCCAGCTCATATCACTACTCAGTTCCAGTAATGTAGGACATGGGCAGTGTGATCAGAAATCATGCATGTTTCACAGAAGCATCTCAGGGAAATGTGGTGGGTTTCTGCTGCCAGGCCAAGCCCGATAAGGGAGTTCGCTGAGTGACAGGCGGTTGTCAAAAGTGGCGATGCATGACCTGGCTCTGGAGCATCAGCCACAACCAAATAGCTCTCCTTATCTTCTGACAGTAGCGTCTGGAGAGCTCCGTCTCTTCTATCTTTCTCTCTTTCTCGCTCTTTCTAAACCACTTCTGTTGACTCCATAATGGGAAGATGGGTCTCTTTATCAAATCACTTCTTTAGTTGCCACTTCTTTTCAGCAGCTCCCTTTTGTCGCCTTTTTGAACATCTGTTGCTATCTTTTTCCGCCGCTCAAAGAGCTGCTTGTTATCTCATGTCACCTCTTTAACAGCAATAGCTATCTCAAGCCAAGCAGGTCTAATCTCTGGAATGCCTTTTTAAGAGACTAAACCAGACTGTTTTTGAAACATGTGCGCATTGTGTTTCTGTCGAATCACACAAACTGACAACCTCTTGAAGCCCCCTTTGAGTAGTCCTTTTCGCAAACAGTCCCTAATTACACTTCTTATTGTGCAGGATGGTGTGCACGCTTTGTGGCTCTCTACTGGATGTAACACTACCTCCAGGCTTCTGTCCAAGTTGCCTCCGTTGAGTGGTAATCATCTGGCAGAATGTGAATTCTCCTCTTTTTCTGGAGGAAATCATTATAGAGCCTCACAAAAAGCAGCCTCCAAATAGCCAGGGCCCAGACATTGTTGGACTGAGGCGTCTGCACAGGCGCCTGATTAAAAAAGAAGCATGGGCATTAATTGGCCAGCTGATGTTAGGTTGTCAGCAGTAGCTGATGGCTCATTATGCTGCTGGAGCCGAATAGGGAGGAGGATGAGAGAGGAGTGCGCCTCCACACACATTCCATTTTGGCCATCCTTAAACCGAGCACACCCTGTAATTTCAGCATCGACACATCACTCAAGGGGTCTGGGGTATTGGTTAAATAAAATCTGTCATTCCCATGGATACGAGCTTGTGGGAGCTGTGATGGAGAGATGTGCATGAGTGCTTGTGTGTGTGTGTGTGTGTGTGGAGCTGGGATTCTGGGGACAGTTTGCTTGGCTAATGGGGTTGGCGGGCAGCACAGTGCTCTCTCAGGCGAACAGCTAATTAGCAGGAGCAGATGAGAACATGGTGTTTGTGTGTCCGGGATCCAAAGCCACATTGCTCAACCAACCAGGAATCCGCTGTGCCCCCTCTGCCCAATCAGAGGCGCTGAGCCGACATCTCCCTTCCTTGTTTAGTGTCCACTCAGCCAATCGCTGACATCTTAACCTTTAACGGACTTGCCTACCTCTCTAGTGAAGCTTCCATTTACCATGGCAACGGCATGTGTCAAATGGCTACTTGGCCCTGAGGGAATTTCACAAAAACAGAATCCATCAAGTTCAGGGTCATTTAACGTTCACATTCCCCATCGCCACTGCTGCAGATGAACAATTGTAATGTGAAGAGGATTGTCCTTGAAATGGAGAGAGATTTTGGTGCAATAAGGGAGGATATGGGAGTACAAAGATTGAATATGTACGCCAGCAGCAGTAAGGTCATGATATACGCCTCTCTTTTACACCTGAGGTAAGCAAAACAACTTTGAAACATTGAGCAATCTTTAACCAAAATTGATAGAGCTGGATAGAACAGAGGAAAAAAAAAAAAAACTGTAAAGAACCAAAAATCCTTCCATATCTGGTCTTAGCATCGCTAAATCACAAGATTTCACTTACCTGTTACCACCACTCATGAAAATACCACTTGAGGAAACACGGGATTCTTAAATGAGACTTTTAACACTGGCAGAGCGGAGAGAAGGAGGGTCATGTCTCGACATCTCTCAGACAGTGATTATACAGACGCAGGAGCAAAAGGGTGGAATATCTTTCACATTTCCAGGGTAACCATGGCAATGACTACTGTCTATGTAAGGACTGAACAGTTTGTACAGACCTCCGCCTGCTGCAGGCACAAGTCACCATTTCTTAGCGAAGGGAATGTGGATGATGCTGAGGTGGAGCTGTCGTTATTGTAAATGTAAAGATCTTTGTCGAAAGAGAGGGAAATGAAGGGGTTTCACGTGTCAGTGGCATACAGACACGTTCTGCACACAGTGGAAATTACTGCTGGGACTTGTTACATTCTTGAATCACAGCAGACCTGTGACGGCGACCACAGTGTGACAGTTATGGCACGGGTGAGGAGTGCACCCGGGACCTCCGCTTTAAAAGCTCATTTATCATTCATCTGAGGTTGGTTCAAGTCAGCCAGAAAATATAGGAGAATGAGATTGCCTTGGCCTCCTGGTATGCTATCCTTGGTGCTTGGTGCTTGTCATAGTCAGCCATACGCCATACTCATATCCCCTCGCAGATACGAACACAGCGCGTGATGCTACATCTTTTACTATGGAAATCACCTGGGGATTGAGCAGGAATCTCTCGTTTTAGTCTATTCTCAGGTTCGCGCATATGACGCACACAGAGTAATCCAAGACAGGAATCCTGTCATTTTCTATGCAATTCAAAGATAATGGAGACTATAATGGAGGGCTAATGCATGTGATTCATCGGAAACATTAGGGTTCTACTGTTAAGAATAAGCTTGATGTTCTATAATGCCTTGAACAGTAAAAAATACCCAGTATACTCTTCATCTTTGTATGCTTCTGTGCTTGGAATAAAAGGAACCTCAGGAACCACACATGTAAAGCCATTGTGGCCTGGGATCAAATCCCATCATTACATTCTCTCTTGTGTCTCCCTCTACTCTACTCTGCATCCCTCTCATCTTTCTTACTATCTCAGTAAAGAGAGCATAGTTGAGAAGGTTAGACTACCCACTGTCCTTTGAAAACAGCTTTGATTTTGATCTACATCTAAGAGAGGTCTTTGTCCTGAGCTACTCCCTCAGCGTGCCATGGCACTATTTTGTATTCATAAAGTTGATGAAACAGTCTTGTGTGTGAAGTCCCGGCTTAGATGGAAACTAGACAAAGATGAATTAGTGAGCACTACCCGAGTGATCACCTCTTGAAGGCGGTGGATCCTTCAAAAGTATAATAGAACAGACAGCCTCTTTTCAAGCCTGGTAAACAAACCGGAGTACTTGTCAGACATCCCCCAACAGGGTACAATGATACTTAGGGGGAAAGCATAGGACACAGAGCTACAGTCAATGTCTTACAACACACACACACACACACACAGACAAAGTGAGCTACACCACTGTCGTCACACAGCATACATACACACCACATCTATATTTAACTGGCAGAGATCCTGATGTATATTTCAGCAGAGAGAGCTTCTTGACGGTAGCTTTCGCAGCACAGCGGTCAAAGCACTCCAACAATGTATCACCCAGCATGCCATCCAATCATGAAGCACGGCTTTCACTCCCCTCCTGCTTACACACTACAGAGAGAAAATCAGAGCTGCTTCGTCCGCCCAGAACACAGAAAGCGAGATGCACATCTATTATACATGGTATATGTGGCTATGCGGAATGAACCGGCCGCAGCAAATTGGGCACATTTTGCTCCGACGCTAGCCAGTCTCCGAGGGGAGCCAATTACCACGTCTCTCCTCCAGAGTGGCGCCAAAAAAAGAAGTTCCCCCATCTTCCCCCGAGCGCAGATGAGGAGCGGTGAGGAAAATGTCCACTCTCTAGTTCCCCACTCGGTTAGCCCTAAAGACACTCGCTGAAATCACACATCCCCTGCATTCATTACCTGCTAATGACTCTCCATCCCTCAGAGACTGAGAAAGTGAGAAAAAAAGAAAGTGTGAGGGGAAAGGGGGGGTAAATGGAGGGATTGGAAGCACGGATGGAAGGATGGAAGGAAGGAAGGAGGGAAGGAAGATGGGGAGGCCCTTCATCGTGGAAGACGGATATGTCTCTAGAGGAGGTGATTCCCAGACCGGAACATTGAACATTCCAGACATGGAAATATCCGATACAGCTGGTTACCCCATGTCGCTGGATGGCTGAGGAGTGTTCATAGAGCCTGGCACTGAAAACTGAGCTGGATCAACTGCTCAGACACTCGCACTGACCTTCACTTTGAACAGGAAACACAGCAACCAGGTCCTTTGGCCCGTTTCTCCAATAATGATTAAACTATTTTTAAACCCCTACTTGAGGAACCTTACTTGGAACCCACAATTCTAAATAATTGTATGCCTGTTTTGAAAGTGTCTTTTTATCTAAAGTTGATGACAAAATCATCTTTTCTCAACTAATGTCTTTTTTTTAATTTAAATAACATAATTGAAAAATTCCAGTCTGGCTTTAGACCCCTGCATAGCATTGAGACTGCTCTCCTGAAGGTCAAAAATGACCTTCTATTAACAACTGATGCAGGGGATTGTGCAATTTTAATTCTTTTAGATCTCACTGCAGCATTTGATACTCAACCTCCTTAAGCACTGGGTAGGCATTACAGATACAGCACTAGACTGGTTCAGGTCATATCTTTCTAATAGAACACTCTTTCAATAGGTAGTTCTTCCTCCTGTCAAAATATAAGCTGTGGGGTCCCTCAGGGCTCCATTCTAGGCTCTATCTTATTCTCCCTATACTTGCTGCCCCTCTGTCATATTATCCAGAAACATCATGAGTCTTTCCATTGCTAAGCAGACGACACCCAGCTTTAGCTCCCCTTGAAGCCCAGCTGTCTTGACCCTAGCTGTCTTGAGTCTCCATGAGTGCCTTTTAGATATTAAGAGACGTCTGACAACTTCCTCCAACGTAATGACGACAAATCAGAAATTGTTATTTTCAGTCCTGACTGCCAGAATATAATTGACAGCAGACTGGGCATTTTAGCTTGCAACGTGGCGCCCATAGCTGAGAACCTCGGGGTGTCCTTTGACTCCAATTTAACTTTTGACACACAGGTTAAAGGGGTTGTGCAGTCATGCTTTCTGCAGCTGAGAACTATTTAAAAAATTAAACCACTACTATCCTCGGCTTAAAGAAGGTCATTCATGCATTTGTTTCCTCTCGCTTAGATTACTGCAACTCTCTGCACTTAGATTACTGCAACTCTCTGCACTTAGATTACTGCAAAAGTCTCTGTCACACCTGCAGCTTGTCCAGAATGCTGCCGCAAGGGTTTTGTCTGACGGGTTCTGTCAAACATAGAGACCATATCACCCAATTTTAGCCTCCCTGCAGTGGTTACCTTAAGAAACTGTTTTTGAAAAGCTGCTATACAAATAAAGTTTATTATTAGGGGTACAACCCTATAGGGAAACATGCACTGAATTTGATGGTTACCAAGCAATCTGAGAATAACAAAGTGAAGCAGTATGGAGAAAATCCACTTAGCAATTGTTGCTTTTCACTCGAACTGGACCTATAGCCTTTTGTTCATGCTCACAGCTGCCATTTCAGGGTCTCTTCAATATAATGATGCTCTACAGTGCTTCGCATTTAATGGTGCCTGTTGCTGCTCATGCTAACAACCCAAGTTCTTCTATTTATTACAAACAAGCCATCTTTCCCAGAAAAGACCTACCAGACACCAAGTGTTAAGAACAGCAAATGTAAAAGCTTTCATGAACTGGGTATAGGTTGAATCACTATTGTGTTGTATCAGTTGCAAAATTTACTTTTCCTGTATTCATATGACAATGCCGTGGTTTATTATTTCAAATAAGAGCCCTGCCTATTTAGAGTTACACCTTTAATGCTCACAGACAGTGACACTTGCATATGCTGCATACTAAAATAAAACACTGTCAGTGCTAAATGTGTTCAGACATGCATACTTCCCTGTGCCCTTATTAAGCAACACTGTTTTGATGAAATTACATCAGTGAAAGTCAGTGTATGTCAAAGCCCTTGTTTTCACCAAGCTCTTATTAGGAAAGGAAACCAGCAACCATGTGCTCTTAAAGTATTGGAACACAAACTACATGGCGAATTAAGAGCCAGACAGCTGCGCTTTTCTACAAGATCAAAAATGAAAAGTACAGATTCCAATTACTTTCCACTCCACCAACAGTGCGAGCCACTTGCTCCCAATCATTGTTAAAATCCAACCGCCACACAGGGCCGAATTATTGCCATGGATTTTCTGTATCGTCAAATGAGCGTGTTTAGAGAGCAAAACGGCCTTTTTCAGGGGTTGACTCACACCCTGTTCCCTACAGCAAAAGATAAGGTAGGTGTTCACTGCGACATGATGAAATGATTGTATCTTTTCTGTAAGAGGTCCGCAGGGTGACTCAGAGAGACACACGCAGCTTCTTTCCCTTTCTCTCTCCACCTTTCTCTCTTTGTGTCTCTTGCACACACACAGCCTGAGAGACAGTGTGTGTGACAGTGTGTGTGTGTGTGTGTGTGTGCATGCACAACAGAGAGAGAGAAAGAAACTGTTTCTGAATCACCCTGTGGACCTTTTTACAAAAAAGATACAGTGTGTGTGTGTGTGTGTGTGTGTAGGGGGTGGGGGGTGTGTGGTGTAAATATGTGAGCATCTCTAAACTGGACAGGTTGCCCCTGGGCTTCTCTCTGCCCACTGTCATTTCTCCAGCTCTAACCTCTGAGGACAGAGACTCTCCTGCTACAGGGTCCCCTTCACTACAAAACCCTCCACTGACACACTTTGACTACTTTGCTTGTGTGTTCTTTTCCTCTGAAACGACTTACAGTAGTGCGTGTGACCAGGAGAGCGTCCTTCACAAGCAGTTTTCAACACGTCCGCGAGTTGGGACATCTTCTGCCGCTGTTCCGCACATTATCCCACATTTTCCAAGAGTTAATCTTTTTTATGCACAGACGTTTCCATCGCATGTGCGGTCCGTGTGATGTGTGATATAAGATGTCTGTGTGTGCGTCGAGAGGTGTCAACACAGTTGGCCTTGCTGATTCCAGCCATTCCTTCGTGACTCACACGCCGCCAGGACACGAAAGCTTTCATAAGCTTTGAACAGTGTGTGCGTCACTGCTATGTGGCGCTGTTAAACAGAAGCACACTAACTTCTGTGACACCTCAGCAGCAACAACCAATATCTAATATAAAAGGCAGGAAGTCCAGAGAACATCTTTTTGTCCCATCTCAATCTCTCCATCAAAGGAGCTGCAGCATGTTGGCCAAGGCAGAACAGAAGGAGGAAGAGGAAAAGGAATGACTCTTACTGCTGCCCCTACCTTGATTTTCAGAGAATCAAGCCCATCTGTTTAAACAATATGCAATTACCAGCATTTAAACAGCTAAAGTCGTTAAAGTGATTAGCCAGTGTTTACCATAAGCAACATTTTGTACACAAGATAACGGCTCTCATTTGCATATGCTAATGCATCGTAATTAGCTATGCTCCGCCGGGTAATTCCTATTCAGCCCCAACCTACTGGCAGTTTTTTGAGCAGATTAAAAACAGCAAAATAATGAATTAATTCAATCAATCACGTAAAGGCTAATATATGCGTAGCAAATGGCATGGGGACAGTTTTAATGTCAGAAATCAAGAGGCAAAGAGCCAAGGATACTCGAAGGCATGAAACACAGAGCCGCCGCCAAGGTAGATTCAGTTGTGTTTCTCTGATGATTTACAATAACACAAACACCTTGTTGTCTTGATTGTGGGACGGCGGTTTGTAACGGTTATGTTCAGGAAACGAGGCGGGCACTTCATCCGAAAACCCTTCCTGTGCCCGCACAAGGCTGTTGACGGTGTTGTAACGACAGAAGAAGAACAAAATGGCTTTTGTGTCCTTTTAGAATTAAGGTAAACCTCGTTCCCGCCCTGGGCGAGCGCGGCTGGGAAGCGGTGACGAGAGAGACGCTTATCTAATTTGAGTTCAGTGTGTGTTTGCGCTCCTAATGCTTTTCTCTCTTCTCAGACAATGAAAAGCATGATAAACTCTGAGACTATTAGCTGCGGGACAAGCAGACAAGCAGACGGCACTTCTGCTCATCTCTCTTGTCCCATTACCTTAGAGTCTGTGCAGGGATATTATGACACCCACTGATATACCCATTCCCATCAAAGCTGAAGGCCAGACAAGGCAGTAAATATTTTACTCACATAAACTTCCTGCGTCAAACAAATGCCACCGCTCGTGGGGCAATTCAAAGAACCCTGACTGTATGTGTGTGTGTGTGTGTAGAGGTTCCTATATGTCTCTGCAGTGTTTTTTTTTTGTTTTTTCTTTTCTTTTCTGTTACTGCATTCTATGCATAGGTGTGGCTGTTGGTGTGTATGTGTGTGTGTGTGTGTGTGTGTGTGTGTGTGTGTGATGGAACTAATTCAACAGAAGGGGAAAGGAGCGCAGCAGACCTGCTCTGTGGGAGGAGGTTGCCTTGGAGAATCACCTGGTGTTACCGTGGAAACAGACAAGCTGGTGGAATGGTTATTTATGTAAATTGGAGAAAACCATGGGTGGGGTGCATATCAATGCACACCTGACAACAGAGCCTGTTGCTATGGAGATCAAGAGTTAAAAGTGGATCAAGATTATTGCAGCTATGAAAGATTCTAAAACATGTAACCAGCTGAATTCCAAAAGCATAATTTCCATTTGTCAAACAATATGGTTTGTTGCTTATTTGAGAGAGAAAAAAAACATGAAAAAACAGTTACAAACAATAATTCTTTGTTGATCCATTTTTAATCTGCACTGATTTAATTAGGCTGAAAGTGTCAAGCAAATGAAGGATGCACCTACCTAGTTGGCACCTATGTTTCAGTCTGTCAGTGAAAATAGCCCACAGTATTCCATCATATATTCAGGTAGTGTCTGGCTCCATTAGCACACAGTGAAAGTACAGGTAAGAAGAGGCAAGCACGACAAGATAAATACAATAAATCTAATAGGCTCTTTGTCAAATTCATGGCCGGTAATGAGAACTAGGAGCTTCAGCGGTAAACACCAACTGCTTATTTCAAACAAATGGAAGGAATGTCCTCACATTACTGCCAAGGCAGGGAGAGTGATAGTTTGGATGGCAAACAGTATGGAAAGTCACACAATTGTTTCCACCTAGCCTAAAGTCTATGGAGATTAGAGCATGACGATACGGTTATTGGTATTTTCCGGTGAGGTAATCCTGAAATTGAAAAAATTTGCAATCCTCCAGGATAAAAAGATCAAAAAGATCAAAAAAACAAACAAACAAAAACAAAACACTGCTTGAAGCAACTTGCAGACAAATCCGCTGTGTTCCCAATTCAGGTCACACTACTTCTCGGCGTTACCGGAGAGGAATGCTGAGATTTCGGGAGTGTTTCTTTCTGCTGACACGTGTTGCTTAGAGGAGGCGTTATGTAATTGTACCGATCTCGGCGCGCCGCATTTCAACACGCAGCCTTCCAACTCTCGCTCACTCGGAGGCCTGTGATGTTTCCCCGCCGCCACCTGCCGCGGCTGAGCGACGTCTCCCGAGTCGCGGGGCGCTTGGCATGACATGAAGCTGGCACGGCACGACAGAAGTCGCGCACACCACACCCTGGAGGGAGGAGGGGAGGGGACAGGGGGGATGGAGGGGTGTGTGTGTGTGTGGGGGGGTCCTGGGCAGCGGGCACCCCCAGAGCAGTAGGATCTACAACAGAAAACATGCAAACCACGGGAGGCACCGAGGAGCGCTGACACGCCACTGGGTACCTCTGCATCCCTTGGGTGCTGTACGGGATTTGGCAAGGACATGCAAGCTGGGAGCAGTGGCACAGCGCAGCGGGCAGAGGGATGTGGGGAACGGGAGGGATGGGACGGGGGAGGGGGGAGGGGTGCTGTTGGCTGGGTACTGTAACATAGCTATACGGGGAGGGTGAGATACCGAAAGCGCCTGGGTGAGTGTGTGTGAGTGCGAGTTCACGTGTGTGTTCACCAGCGACAAGCGAGCCAGAGGGAAGGGAGAGGAGGCATGATGTGTGTGTGTGTGTGTGTGTGTGTGTGTGTGTGTGTGTGTGTGTGTGAATGTATGTGGGTACAGTGTGTGTCGGTGGATGAGCTCGCACATGCAAGCCGGAGGGGAAAGAGAGAGGGTGTTACGTGTCAATATGCGGTATGCTTTTCTGACATGTATGTATGTGTGTGTGTGTGTGTGTGTGTGTGTGTGTGTGTGGCTTGGCAGCGTACTGGAAGTAGTGCATGGCCCGGGGAGGGAGGAGGAGGGCGGCGGGCTCTGGCGACGAGGTTACCACCCTCTGGTGTGCGCTGTCACTTCAGTGGAGGGATTCCTCGAACAAGGTGCAAGAGGAGAAGACAGGAGAGGAGAACGGGCACTGTTTCCACTGTGTGTGTGTGTTAGTGTGTGTGTGTGTGTGTGTAATGTCCTCCCTCACGCTTCAGCCCTCTCTACTGCCTCCTCATCCCAGTCCGCCCCTCACCCCTCCTTCCTTTTCCTCCAGTTTGTGTGTGTGTGTGTGTGTGTGTGTGTGTTATAGCACTCACAACTCTCCAATCAAACACGGGTCAATTTGCGTTCTCAAACCTGAAAGCCCTTCCAGGTGCAGCTGTTTAAACCGCTGAAGGTATTTTGTGTTAAATTACATCGTGTCTCAGCTTGTCTCGTGAAATTACACAGAAACCACTCTAATCAACTGTGCTGCATGTGCGAGAAGTGAACCGCAGTCCTTGTCGTAAAAAAAAATGGATTCAGCTGTATTTACATGTTTCGATACTGCAAAAAAGTGTGAAGCAATGGGGCTGCTTGATTCCTGAGTGAAAGGGAAATAAGTGTGATAGTAAATTTAAGTGCACATCTCAAATCAAGGGCTGCAAGTGCTAACGAAGATGAAGTTTTCGCGAGATAAAGGTTAAGTCTGTGATATTGTATGATGCTTTGTCAAAATATAAATCTCATTTTTTTTCTTTTAGATAAAAGCCAAGATAGTAACCCATTCAACCAAAGTGGTTCTGCTCAGCAAAATTAAGATCAATAGAACATAATTTGTAGTTTCATCCACTCATCTGGCACGTCTTTTGAACACAATTCTGGGAGTTGGATAACATCTTTTTGAAAAGCTACACTCTTGAATAGACAATGGCTCACTCATTTCAAGTGCATCTAAAAAGCTTTTGGTCCACCACACATTAAATGAAATTCCATTAACACCTTTTTAACTCTTTTTCAAATCAATCTGGAGGTAAGGTCTGGTTATCTGTTGGGCTGCTAAATTGACCAAACAGAAAAAAAGCCCTTTCAGTCGTATTATAAAGGGAACATGGGAATGGTAATAAAGGAATATAGGCTGAAATGGAAGCCTTGTAGGAAAGCGGGAAAAACTGTCACAAAATGGCTTCCTTTTGTGTGTAAAGGATGGGGCACGGGGAAAGGAAAATGGATAGAGAGAGAAAGACAGAGAGAAAGAGAAAGGGAGGGAGAAAGAAAGAGAGGGATCCAGGTGAAACTCATCCCCCGTGGGTTTGAGAGTGAAGCCCTCACAGGTTCAAAGCGGATCGATGCTACTGTAAGACCACTGGGAAATAACATGTCCAGACACACAGTCACACGGGAGTACACACACACACACACACACACACACACACACAAAGTCATCACCACCACCCAACCTCCTGAAATGACTTCTGTCAAACCAAAGCACACAGTGACTGCTGCTTGTAGAACAATGTGTGTTGAACATGATAACTTCTTCTTCTTGCTTCTGACTGTACTAAAAGCTACTGTCACATGTCATTACATTATAAGTACATATAAATAACAGAAGAAGTGTCCCTATAACATAACACTACATGCCTATAAGCTGCCATTACCTGCTTGCATGTTGTGTTTTACCGACTTTTTGATCCAACCTGTGCGGTGCGGTGCTTTTTGACATGCACCCCTCCTCCATCCCCCCACTCGACTGAGGCTGCGGTCCGCACAGAAGGCAGGCACCGAACGGGAGGAGGAGGGCGGCATAGTTGATGGGGCATGGGAATAGAATAATCAACAGAACAGTGCTCCGCTGCCCCAGCCAGCTGCCGCCCTAGGCGGCTGCCTGTTGTGTATGCCATTGATCGCCACTTGCAGCCACAGGCACCGCCGAAATGCACAAGCTACAGAGTGTAACTTTAAGTAACACTTTTCCTGTGCTATTGAAGCGTCCATCTTACGTCTCATATTCAGCCTTCAAATGGAATTTTTCATAAAGCAAGAGAAAAATTCTGTCAATGAGGTGAGATAACTCCACCTGTTTCCAGTGCAGTTTCACTTGTTTCAGGAATAGAAATGAGTGTCAATATCTTGAAAGTCAGAATAAGGCAGATCACTGCACAAGAAAATGACACTTGATTCTACAAATTCTTGAAACAAATTGATTTGCATTGGAAACAAGTGAAATGATCTAACCCCATTGGCAGATTTTTTTCACTTCAAAATTTTTATTTCAGGACTCAATAATAGACTAAATGACTTAAGATGGAGATTTTTTGCAGTGTGCATAAATTTTCTTTTTTTTTTTAGTTTATCGTGTATTTTTTTATTTCCTAAATGAAATCAGATCATATCAGTTCAGATGAAATCAAATCAAGTCATATATTTCCACAGGGCAAGGCTGCAGAGAGAGGAGTTGTGCCAGCAGCGCAATTGTCCTTCCTTGACAAAGGTGTGTGAAAAGTGTCTGAAGAGCCTGAACAGCAGTACAGTCTGATATTTGTTAATCAGTACCTCAATGCAATATTTCCACATTGAATACATGATCTGTGAGCAAATTATTGCTTGGCATCTCTTTTCTCATCTCTCACACAATACCAAACCTCCAACAGGCGTACAGTTTGAGTGAGTCAGTCATCTTTCCTTTTCAGAACGGCATCACTGGCTCAGACTTTTACCCCCAGAATAACCTGCGCGCTCTTCAGTGAAAACCTGCAGCGTATTCACAATAAACAGAACCTTCGCCCCTTCTGTTCATACAATATTGACAGTTGATGATACGTAAGTGGGTTATGTAATGACCAACCAACCATCAGACAAGTATATTAGTGTGACAGTTGTGCGGTGATGGACTACTGTACGTCAAAGTGGATCGGCGTCTCTGCATGGATCAACACTTGCTTAGTGAGTGGAGCTACTCCGGAGTTCCTCTGACCGATGAAGCACTCTTCTCTTCTAATTCACATCCAGATGATGCAGGGTGGGTGGGGATGACAATGACAGAGTGGCTGTTTAAATCAATGTGTTGTTTTTCTTCTTCTTCTCCCCCTTCTGTCACTCACAGGGTCGTGTCAGTGTGGGGAGGCGTGAGGCTTCCAGATGGATCGGCCTACTGACCACATGGGTTCAAATCCCCAGCGTCATGCTGTGAGCTTGGGTTTCACTCTGTCACTGATGCTAAAACGAAACCTTTTATACTATAAAGAGAAATCCATTTGGAAGACATTAATGTGGATATGCATTTTTTTGGTTGCCTTTATTTTTATGCCTCTGTGCCAGCGATAGCCGTGGCTGGAGGCATTATGTTTTCGGGTTGTCCGTCCGTCCGTCCGTCCGTACGTCCCATTCTCGTGAACGCGATGTCTCAGGGACGCCTTGAGGGAATTTCTTCAAATTTGGCACAACGTCCACTTGGACTCAAGAATGAACTGATTAGATTTTGGTGGTCAAAGGTCAAGGTCACTGTGACCTCACGTCCGTCCCATTCTCGTGAACGCAATATCTCAGGAACGCCTAGAGGGAATTTCTTCAAATTTGGCACAAACGTCCACTTGGACTCAAGGATGAACTGATTAGATTTTGGTGGTCAAAGGTCAAAGGTCAAGGTCACTGTGACCTCACAAAAGACGTTTTTGGCCATAACTCAAGAATTCATACGCTAATTATGACAAAATTTCACACAAATGTCTAATAGGATAAAATGATGAAGTGATGACATTTTATATCCAAAAGTTCAAAGGTCAACTTCACTGTGACATCATAATGTTTTGCTTACCACTGTAGCTGAGAAAACGATCTTGGGTCATTCTACAGAAACGGTGGAAGTGCTGTCACTTACTTTTGCAGACACCAAAATCCTTTAAGTTGACCTAATAATCACATTAATTATATATGTTCAATAAATAAAGACTGTCCTTGCAATGATAAAACAAAGTTTATTGGCGGAGGCATACAACCGCGAGGCGGTTATTTCTAGTTGATGTTTGCAACTCTAGCTACAAATCCCATTCTTTGCTCAGTAGCTACACTACCAGTCAAAAGTTTGGACACACCTGATTGAATGTACTATGTTTTTCATTCTCTTAAAGCCGTTTTGATCTAAAGGCTTATGCTTAAATGCTTGAAATTAGTTTTTTAGACAAAAATAAATAGTGAAGTTGATGCCTATGTATGAATTTCTTTCCAAAGCCTTTGCTTTCCAAGGCAAAGGGCAGCTACTAAAATATAAGATAGTTTTGATTTGCTTAAACACTTTTGTGGTCACTGCATCATTCCATTTGTGTTATTTCATAGTTCATGTCTTTACTATTATTCTAAAATGTGAAAACTGTCCAGACCTTTGCCTGGTAGTGTATAACCACAACACTAGTGATCATGTATGAATAAAATGGACAAATAGAAGTTTTGCAGAGCTTCAGAGTGTCATTTCGGTGGGCTAATACTGTTGGCAATTAGCTTACATTGTAGGATGAAATCCCCATTTCTGTGTCCACTAACAATAACCTTATCACTATCTAGGAACTAGAATGTAATGGACTAGCAGTTGTAATAGGAGCTTACAGAAAAGAAAAAAAAATACTCTGGGGTGGGGGAATTTTAAGAAGCAGGATTATGCTGTTAGCTAGATAACTGAAGAGGAATTACATGTAAATCTATATATTTTGGATTATGTATGCCTAATTAAACTTGAATACTAGCTCTTTGGGGTGCCTTATAAACCAATGATTCCTCTTCAAGAACAAAAAGTTCTATTGTTCAGTATTTTAAGGCTTATTTTAAGGCTTATAATCCGGTTTCTTAACCCCGCTTTCCCGTCTGACCAAAACAGCAGATGCACATTATAATACAGTAATGTCCAAGTACAGTACAGTGAATGTGACATGTTATTAAATCCTAGTGCACCGCTATGACCAGCACTTAATACCACAGCGGGTGTGAATTCATTTAAATATGATGAATGGTAAGGAGTAAGACGAGCTCCAGGGCTCAATGGCTCAATGTGGACATTGCCGACTGGTGCGAACATTAATAGAGGCTTCGGATCCCAGAGTCCAATACCTATCACTTTATTAACATTATGGGTGTGAAGATGTTCCAATGTAATGGGTAGGATAGAGAAGTTTACAGATAGCTCACTGGAATAATGATGGTGAGACTGAGAGAGCAAACACATCTCATGAGTATCATGGATTTGAATCCCAGGTTGTGTCTATATCATTTAAGCCACTGGCATTAAGATGTTTAAATTGGATGCATTAACAACATTCAAGAGAGCTGGATTTACAGACAGACCCCCAAAAAATCAGACTTTCTGACTGATTTGGTTTCCCTCCAGTCTAAAATCAAATATTTTTCTAGATCAGACTGAGTTGGCCCTGCCAATTTTGACTGCTTGATAAGGATTTAATTGTTTTGCGATGTCCCTGCTGTGTCTGTGTTTCATGCACACATCATTATACATTTCCCAGTGGTAAGTCTTCTCACAACACCATCAGTTGAGGACTCCTAATGGGTTAGAGCACCTCTTAAGCTCTCTTGTATTTCCACAGAGGGTAACAGTAGTAGGAAAATCAAGAGGCACTTGAGCTGCCTAATGTCCCGCCATAATCACCATGATATATTAAGCACAACCAGTTATGCTAATGAGGTCATTCATGAAGCTAATTAATGTATTAATTGGCAAATATTTCTATGTCAACATACTTGTCTTCACATAACACATGGGCCATATTAATATGAACTCCGTATCTTAAAGCATTAAGGAGTTATAGTCATTTCAAGAAAACCACTTTTTTCCTTGTTAATATGCAAATGTATGCAGCAAGGTGCTCCAAAATCTAATCAGATCATGTACCATGGTGGCGGGACATAATAAATAAGCTGACAAAGTCTTCAGAAAAGCAGTTGGGTAGTTAACTCAGTGGAGTAAGGCGATATCAGAGCAACACATGGCCCCAGGTTCAACCTCCCACCAGACATTATGTTATTATGTTCTATCTTTGCCACTGACAGTGAGAGTAAA
Source organism: Centroberyx gerrardi (assembly GCF_048128805.1). Classification (NCBI taxonomy): domain Eukaryota; kingdom Metazoa; phylum Chordata; class Actinopteri; order Beryciformes; family Berycidae; genus Centroberyx; species Centroberyx gerrardi. The sequence continues at coordinate 9,663,197 of NC_136020.1, forward strand.
AGGAGGTTCAGACGCCTGTCACCACACATGCTAATAGGTTTTTGTTGTTGGTACTTACTGTATATGAATAAGATGACAAATGCAAAGCAAGGTTTCTGTGTGGCTTAACAAGTTAGCCTACATGTGCTGCACACTGGGATGCTGGTTTGAATCCAAAGGCGCCAAACTGTTGGTAGTGTGAACACCGGTATAAATAAGAGAAGAAGAACAAAAGCTACGTTTAGAAACAGCTCGCTGGCATAAATACAGCCTGCACTTATAATTTGGACTATGATCCCCGATGGCGAGCAAAGTTGTCGCTAAACCAGCAATTTAATGTAAGGGGTAAAGACATTTCCGCTGTGTAAACACTGATACACAAGCTGACTCCAATAGGCGGCTCAATAATACGTGAAGAGGCACTTAGAGGTAGCCCAGTGAGACATGGAGCTGCTTGTAATGCACCGGGGAGTTGGTCTGAATCTTCTCTGAATTGGACAGTTACATGTTATTGGTGTTTCTAATGTGTGTATGATGATGAGGGAGAAGCACCTGGTTTCTGCCATAAAAGGCTCTTTCTGAGGGTCGATTTGATCCCTGATGGAGTGAAAGTGATGTTGCTGCAATTTAACAAAATGGAAAAGAGGCTGCTGCTGTTTCAAGGGAATGCACACGCACACACACACACACACACACACACACACACACACACAGACAGCTCCATACATACCTACATAAAACATAAAAATATTGGCAGTTATATATACATGTATAATTCCAAGACACAGATGATAAACTGAATATTGGTACTGTAGCTCGGCAAAACACTCAACACATCGTTTTTAAAATCTCATTTCCACTTGAAATGTTTGTAAAATGACAGCTTATGCCTCGTTCTTTCATTGCAATATGTTCTCCGAGAGCTTTTTTAATACTTACCGTGGATGCCGGCTTTCAAAACATCAACCCCCATAACCTCGACACCTTCACATGGTTGCCAAGTCCATTGATTCAATGCATCTTATTGCTTCTGACCTTCTTCTCGGTGAGTTTTTCGGTCGCTCCGCCGGATGCGGGAGCTCTCTCATTAAAACAAAAGTCAGGTGTCAAAGTCATCTCCTCCACAACTTTGTGTACCGGCTCGTCACGACGAGCCGACGCCGAGCGGAGCCGCTGAGTTTGATTTCTGAGAGCTTTTCCTTTCGCCGGGATGTGTGCTCTCAAAACACAAGCAGACACTCAAGATTAGCACTGAACCCATAATCTCTCACATTTTGTACAGCTGCTTATTGCTGTGAGCCGCTGAATCTGACGCTACTTTGTTTTGTCTGAGATCATTTCTTGGGTGGTTTGAACACAAGCTGAGTTTCTGAATGCATGCTGATCCTACTGAGTTTTAAAAGGTGGTCTTTTCACACCACTTATACAATAAGCTGCTAGGATATACTGTACTGTTCTGTGAGATACTACACTATCACTTTCTATGTTTGATCCAACTGAGCAATATGATTGGCTGCTAGGCATTCCATTAATGACGCTATTTGTCACAACATCACATACCCACACAGCATTTTACACCATGTCAAACACCAAAATTCAATATTTAAAGTGAATGTCATGGAATTGCACATGAAGTGTGACACTAGCTGAACAAGATGGAATGGTTGTACAGTACAAATACAAACACAAACAGCTTTTCATGGATTTGAAATGTGTCAAACGATGCCAGTAAATAAAACATGCTTGACTGCCCTCCTGCGCAGAACTGCTACTGTGCTTAGACTCGTCAGTGTGTTATTTTTATGCAGATTGTCTATTCAAAACAATGAGGTCGCACTTGACAAAGAGGACATATTTCAACGTTTAATTCAATTTCATAACAGTCTCTGATGAAGGCCAGAGGGCTGTCATAAAATTGAATCCAGTGTTATAAAAATTACCAAACACTCGACTTGACTTGAATTATACAGCTTATATGGCAATGAAGAGATTTGCAATTTTGATCTCTTAATAAGGCCTAATAAATCGTTACACATAATTCTTGCTATTCAAATAGTACTGTGTATACTGCGCATAACATTATGCGCATTTCCAAATGCTCAGTCATCATGCAACACCATCTGCTCATAAGAACAAAAGTAGGATAACTGCATAAAAAAATGATGCAGTGTCAAAATAAAAAAAAGAGTCAGTAGCATCAAATTTGCGACTCTTCGAATTCCATGCAGTTATGAGCGATATCATGAGCGGCCCTGGTGACACACAGGACCCGTGTTTGTCATTTCAACACGTCTCTGGAGGGATCAGGGCTCTCACATCTGATTCATGCCACCTATAAAAATGTTGTGCGGTGCCGCTTCAGATATGATCAGAAAATCGGATTTGGCCGCTTGTCCCGCTAGTATAAATCCAGCTTTAGATGACTCCGGTGACACAAGAGTTTCGGGTTCAAATTGCCCCGCGCACTGCTGGAACCACGGCGATGAAGACATTCAGATATGACGGATGAAGCGGCGTTAGAGAAACTCCTGCAATGTGACGTGTGCGGATTGCGAAGTGGGCCCTGGAACGACTCTCTCGACAGAAAGCAGAAAGCCTTTTCCGGACAGAATTTGTGGAGTTCCGGATCGGAGAAGAGTCGCCGGCGAGCGAGCTGGCCGCCGCTCCGGAGACCCGGTGCGGGCTGCAGCAGGTAAACGTGGACATGAACCGCACCGCTGGAGGACGGGGGGCGCGGCGTAAGCGGCTGCTGCTGAGAGATAAGGAAAGACAGGGGAGCACTGCAAGGTTTTTTGGGGGGGTTTTTTGGGTATGAAATTGAATAGCATGTAGAATAAATTAACAATTCAGAAGAGCAGATTAACATTAAAAATGGAATTATCTGCCAAAACACCCATTTTACCTTCTGCTTCATGCAAAAAAAATCACCTCCTGACCTCCGCAACTGCCGGCCTGTTAAAATAGCCTTCAGCCACTTGTAAAGGGTAACCCCCTAATACTCGAATCCTGTTTTGGAACGACCCATGAAACATTTTCTGGTATCAGTTTTGTTACTTCTCATCCCAAATAAAAGATAAAAACTAAAATTGAGGAATGTTTCGGTGTGACTTGAGGCAGCGAGGTTCAAGAGCGAAGACTGTCCCAAGTGAACAGCAGCTTATTGACAGTGGGTCTCTGTAACCAGTGGAGCGTTCACTAATACTACTGCACACACACCTGCACACACACACACATACACACTGTGTCATTGAGTACTGTATCCCACATTTCTATTAGCCCACAAATCTCAAAGTTTTTTCTTCTTTCTTCTCAGGTTGGTGAATTATTGAGATGGGTTTCATTTTCTCGTCCAAACCCCTCGGAGGGGAAACATGCTTTGGGCTCATGAAAAAAAGATACTTCCTCTCCTCTTTCATTTTTGTTCGCAACAAAGTCATCGATTTTTTATTTTCTCGTTCGCACTGTGTTGCGGTTGCACCGGCAAAATGTGTAAACACGTGCAAAGAACACAGAACAAAACATTTGCATTTGTCCGACTGAAAAAAAGCACTTCAGTGATGGCTGCTTTTCTCTTACATTTTCTATCCTCCCAACAAGGCAAATGGTTTAATTGTTGTTGACATAGTTTTGACTTGGCTGCCTCCGATGCTGCAGTAGGCACCGAAAAATCGACATATCTAAGCAAACAATTTGCTGACAACACTCCTCTATAATCTGCCTGTTAGTCCGCAGGGCCTCGTTTCAACTATGAATGCCTCGCAAACTGAGAGAAGTCAGAGAGAGAAGATGAAGCCAGAAGGCTTATCTCACAGCTCTAATAGAGAACCTCTTCTCCTATTTTCCATGACGCCTTGCCTCTTCCATCAGGAGGCGTAATAGTTATCTCATCAGCTTAGAGAGGAGAAGCAATGAGGCGGACAGGGGGAGATACGGGTGGGAGGTGGAGAGAAAGAGAAAGCGGGAGAGAGAAGAGAGAGCGAGGGACGATGGATAGTTTGTGACAAAAAAAAAGGCAGAGAAAGGACGTGGATCTGAAGGACAAAGTCAACTGGCCCAGTCCATGAGTCAGCTGACAAGAGAGAGACAGGTCTCCTAATTGCCCTTAGAGCTTATTGCCTCATCCCAACCTCTGGTAATTGGACACGAACACTGGTGATAAATTGCTCGGGCCATCTTTGATTTGGCGGCTCCTGATTGGTGTGTGGCACCTGGAATGAAGACTGGCATCCAGTGGGTGTGGATGCTGGTGACAGATCTTTTTGCCGTGTTTTTTTTTTCATAACAGCTACAGTACATGGCACATGAATACTGATTTATACCTTTTGTCAGCTTTAATACCGTGTTCGTTTAATACCTACTGCATGTCATTCGTCACAGGTGAAGAAAGTTATAAAAAAATAAAAGTCCTCCTGGCACTTCTAACTGAAAAGCGTGTCTCTGCGGCTAGCTAAGAAAATGTCAGTGCCAAGAAGCTGTATTTTTTTCTTTTAACCACAATTTGAATGTGTTAAGTAGCTTTGAGTGCTGTTCTTGACTGTCTTGGTCACCCTCTTAGCGGACAGTTTGAACCAGGGACTCTTTTATCCCCACCGCAGTTAGATTGCCTCATTTGCATATGAAATGATGCAGTGTCATATGCTGTATGAGAACTCCATATTTTGCACTGATGAGCCACTTTACTGCACTCCATCAACACCCTGTCTGGGCTTACAGACTGATGTTGGTCCATATGGTATATACTGTGGCGATTTGTTATGTGTTTTTAATGTGTGCTTTTATTGTAAACCCTGGCTGGAAAGCAACTGTCCATTATGGGACGATAAAGCAGTTAAAAACAGTTTAATCTTTCCTGTGGCAGAATCATGTCCGACCAGATGAGCTACAGGACCGCATGATTGGTCGTAACCGGACTCCACTCCACTCATCCTTGTCAAGAGATGCCTGTAGGGAGTCATAAAAGTCTAAAAAGGTTTTCCATATTTTAATAAAAGAATGACTGGACCCTCTAACCGTGGATTTAAATTTTTCTAACTTGAGAAACTACATGACATCCTTGATCGTACGGGGAAAAAAGACTTTTGTTTCCTGTCTGGCGTTGGTAAGATGGACCCGATGCACTGTTTTCAGCTGAACGAGGCCATTTCTAGCACATGGAGATGACGTTTGTGTTATATCCAGGGTCCTATTGATTGTTAGTTAGGGCTTCACCAAGGTCGGAGGCCCAGGCCCCTGTTAGGTTTTCAGTGGGGTGAGGATTGATATTACCGGTGATTTTATAAATAATGGATATTAAGCTTTTACCACCTGGGCACAGTCTGAGAACACGGTCAACTTGAGATTCAGCAGCTATATCTGGGAGTCAAATTCCTTTTGAACAGAACTCCTAAAGTCTCTTTGGTAAGTCATAACTTTGAGACAGCGGAGTGAAAGATTTTTCTCTTTGAGTAGGTCATTAATTGATTTAGTTCCTTTACTGAACAAAAAATAGTTAAAGATGGACAACAGGGAGTTTTTTCATGTCAACAACGTGGATTTGTTTACATTCATACTTTTACTCATTCAGGCAGAGTATGCTGTTAGACTCCAGTGACTATACTGAATACATTTATTACCTTCAAATACATTCGGAAAGTCTGAAATTTTAATGTTTACCAGACTAAAATGTTTACATCTGGTTTCCAATGCAGCGGCTTGGCGAGGAAGCTCCGCCCCTTCATTTGATTGACGGCCTAAATTGCAGCCGTTTCAGGCCATAGGCACATTTACCAGAACCCTAACCCTTTCCAGCTCATATAGGGATTGTAACACAAGTAACGCAGCTAGACTAGCTAGCAAGCTAACTTACCAGTCGAGTAAGAAAAACGCTACGTCCGCATCGGTACAAAATGCTTTCTCAAACTTCACTTTTCTCCACCGATCAAAACCTTCTCCAGTATTAATACCACGTCTCCTTTTATCCATGACTTTTCTCCACTCGACATTACGATTTCATTTCTTTGCTCTCCCAAACTCAGTTGTGTCTTTCAGTAGTCTTTCTTCTGCAGACATTGAGTTATTGAGTGAGCAGAGAAGAAAAACAGCCTGGAAGCCCTAAAGTCCTCCCTCTGCACACAACACTGTGCAGTACATTGTCTAGTCTCCTCCGTGCTCGTGCGTCCTCGTGCGCGTGCTTGAAAACCACCATACGTGTTTTTGTTGTTGTCCGGGGAACCACTTTGCTCACCAGCGCTACATCTACATCATCTACATCTGTACCATTTATCAGGGGATAAATAAACTATTCTGGCATGTGAAAAGACACAAGACAAATACCACCTGAATATAATATGCACAGTGTTTTCACACATCTATTTATGGAGATAGTACTTCACGCATTGAGCTGTCATTCACTGGACTGATGGACTTCCATTGTGGATGAGAGCATCTGCTATATGGCTCTAATGTAAATAAAGCATCTGCTTCACCCTCTTCTCCAGCACTCAGGTCAAAAATAACTAGATGTGGATGGTGAGTGTGTGTTTTCCCCGAGGTTACCATGTCCCCATACTTAATGTAAATGTAAGAGTCTCTTCGATCAAGGTGACCTTGATGATGTAAAGTACTTAACACAGTACTGTATGCTGAATATCCCAGCATACAGTAGTGTTGCTGTATTAGTACGATCCGTCCTGGCTCAGCTGTAGCCTCTTCAAGTTCATTCTAGCTTAAATGGTTTTATGAAGCAAGCTTTAAACCCCTTTTAGGACAAAACACATTCTGTATTTGTAAACACACAGTGCCATGAGATGAGGAGGCAATGAAGTGGTTTATGTCAGATTTGGCAAAGCGCTGGGTGCCAAGTTTAACGGTCACTTAATATGTGGAACGGAGCATTTATTTATATAGCAGGCCATATTAAATGTTTATGAGCGCTTCATTAAAGCCCTAATCTTTTTTTTTAACCATACCACTGATGGGTAGCTGCAAAAATGGTTTAACTGACACAGAAGTCAAAACAAGTCAAAACTAGCTTACCGCTATTTACACGCTAATTAAATCAATTCAGGAATAGGCCCAATAGCTCACTACTACAACTTAACTAAAGTGACGGCTACACTTTGCAAGGTCTCCTCTACTACTGTAACGGTACATCATCACCAAAGGATTAAGTCCACTTTCAACAAGAAGTCCAACAACAAAATATGGAGGGTGTTCATCCAAATATCTATGTAAGGATCAGTACCACCAATTTAAATGAGGATTTACTTTAAAAAACAACGATCCCCCATGAAACCCCATGTTTCTATCATGTATAGCTCACAAGTTATGATTACATCTTTGCACATTCAAGCAAGATGATAGAATTATTTCCTAATTAATTGTGTCTGTAATCAAAAAGTGATTTTCATGTCACAAGCGCAGATATCTAGGAGTGTCTTTTAAACTATTCATTGCACGTATAAACAAATTAATTTCCGCTTTTCAACCCATTATTTCAATAATACATGAACTAACTAATCCTGCCTTTGAAAATCAATTAAAAAACGGGAAAAATAAAGTCAAACATCATACTTGAAAAAAATGTTAGGAAACAATACCTTCTTAAGTAAACACAAAACAAATGTCCTATCTCTGACATATTGTTTAGTCTACAGTAAAATGATTTGACCACATCATTGCCAATCAGTAAAGAAACTTGCTGAATCTGTTCGACCACAGCGCTGTGATGTGAGGAGCAGGAACTCTCCTCAGCTGCCTGTCTGCCTGACAGAGACGATACACTGCAGATAGATCACTTAGCACAACACCACACTCAGCAGTGGCAACTTTGAAAGGAAACATTCCCGACTACGTTTTGGTCAGCTGAGATGTTATGATTGAACTTCCATCAGATCTGCTGCCAGAGACTTCAAACAGCGCTTCTGAGGACTTACAATATCTTAGCTGCCTACCGCACTATGAACACGACCTCAGTCTCTCTCATTCAGCACCACCGGCATACATCTTCTCTTGTTAATATCTGCAGAACACAAGACAAACCAGTGGCTAAATATGTTTATACTGCACAGACAAGTTCGGTTTTCTAGTAAACATAACCCACAGGTGATCCGGTTGCAGATCCGCGCTTTATTTCCCCGTTTGTTTGCTTTAAGATTACATGAGCACAACACAATACATTTCAGGCATGGCTGAAAATCCTATAGTCTCTTAGCGACATCACCACATGTAGATGGTTGCCCTTCTGCAGAAGTTGCATAAACTAGATTATCAAAATACAGTCCATTTCACACTATTGTTTAATAGCAATAGATAAGAGGAGCTAACACACACTTTCCATGCTCTGGGCAAAGGTTAAACTAGTTCAAAATGGAAGTCCGCTCACTATCTCCATTGCAAATTTCACATTTATTGACAAAATTGCTAATCTTTCAGTCAATGACCTTCATCAGAGCATTTTGTATTAAAGGTAATAAATTACTGTGCGGAAGCCTTCTTCCACTTTGACACTGTTTATTAAAATCAAACATTCAGACCCAAATTATGAGTAGAATTCATATTTAGCCATCACCGTCAGTCCTTGTATCAAAAACTGTCAATCAATTGGAGAAAAACTCCCTCCAATTCCCTTACTTCAGCTTTTTATGTCAACAACTCTGTTTATATTCTCATTACAGATTAGGCCATAAATTGTTATAAGTTAGGACTTGCTTTAACTCAAACAGGTATATAAATCCAATGAAAACAAAAACATACTCATACTTTGCTTATTTTTATTCAGCAGATTTTTAATACAATGCAAAGGTCCATTATAAGGAAACAAATTCAAACACTGTTTCTGCTATGGCATACAGAGACAGAGAGCGAGAGAAGAGAGAGAGACTGCCAAAGACAAGATCATAACCATTAGAATGTAAACATTACAGAAAGAGAGAGAGAGAGAGAGATGATGATAAATGCCATATCAAGGCGTCCATATTTTCTGGTCATAAAAGAGAGTGATATAGAGAATAAACGACAAAACGCTCCCTACAGAAACATCGGCAAATGTCATTATCACACAGATATACATCGAAGACAAAAATAAACTCATCCTTTTTTTTGTGTGTTTTCTTGTTTTTCTTCTGTGTGGCTCCACCTATTTCTCTAAAATAAACTCCATTTACACTTTTCAACATATCCTCACATTTACATGTCATTCATTAGGGAAGCATTTCTTGTTTGCAAAAATCCAACGTTCTCCCCCAAAATACTCAGTCCCTTCCTGTACAAAGGAAAGCAGGGATTGGCCTAGGGTGTCAGAGAGCAAAGAGCATGATTGGCTGGAAAGGGATCATTGTGACATCAGTCAAACAGGAAGTCTGCTGAAAAGGTAACATGGCAATTAACACAGATTGGCAATAGTGCAGGCTGCTTGAGCTGGCAGTGGCCCGTAGGAACATAAAGGATGAATCGAAAGTCACCGTTGCATGAGTTTTTTCTTTAAGCATCGCTAGCATGCTCTTTTTGGAGTAAGAAGGGCTATCCGGAGAAAAAAAAAGGTATGAGCAGAAGAGAAGAAGAAGACAGGACTGGAGGGATGAAATGTTGAATAAAAAAGGAAGAGAATGTCAATGCTTGTCGTTTAGTTTTGTTTAGTTTCCGGTCATTCTTTTGCTTTGTCTTCCGTCAAATGCATCTCTCGTCTTCCATGTTGGTCTTTGGAATGGTGTTGGTTGGATGGTCATGGGTGGTTTTTTTTTTTCCTTCCAAATTTATTTTAGCGGCTGTAGCCAAACTCATCGGCATCGTCCGCGCGGAAGTCTCCATAGCGCCAAATGTTGAGCTGATGGGGAGATAGAGAGAGATTTTATTGCCCGTAATGAAACAAATAACCGTAAAATGCAGTCACATTCCCAATCGCTTTGAACGGGACTTCAATAACCTCTCCAGCACATTACATGTTCAATGGTCGAGAGAGAGAGAGAGAGAGAGAGAGAGAGAGAGAGAGAGAGAGAGAGAGAGAGAGAGAGAGAAAGAGAGAGAGAGAAAGAGAGAGAGAGAGAGAAAGAAAAGGGGAGGATGAGACAGAAAGCTGCTAGATAGAGATCACTACCTTCACAGGCCAGTGCGAAGGCGCCTGCATCATCATCATCATCATCATCATCATCATTTAATCTGGCTCTTTGTGCTTGCCCACTGTGCTGGAGGGCCACAGTGCCTCAAACACCACCCAGTCTATTACTTCTCCTATTCCATTACATCCAGACTCCCGGGGCATCGCCTCATAAACCATCACATGCGTTTCCCAGCTAAATGTCGCCTTTGTTACACGGTGATGGGCACTGTGTGTGTATGTGTGGTTTGGAGTGGTGTTCGTATAGAATAGGTCGCATTTATAAGTGACGGAAAAAAATGTACATATGCAGTCGGAGGGGTGTGTGTCTGTGTGTGTGTGGGAGTGACAGACAGAGACCGACCTTTCTTCCTGGCTCTCATAAGGCATGTGTGCTCAGCTGCTAATTCTGTGATTCACAGCTAATTAGTGACTCTGCTAATTAGCGCTAGTCGTTAGGACGAATGAGCGAACGCCGCCGCTACGTATCGCCGTTTCCCTTCTCTTGCTTTGCTGCCTTTCTTTCCCCTCCGCCCGGCAAACGCCCCGAAACATGGCAGCAACTCGGATTCTGATTAGAGTCAATTCCGCCGCTGACTGGCTGATTGTTTGGGCATGCTGCAAGGCCACGGGATAATTCATCAGAGGTCAGCGGGGTGAGCCTCTGACTGGTTATTGGCAGGAGTCTGAGCCACCATGCTTGACATTTACATAAATCAAAAATGAGTAAAAACAAAATTGGATACAACTGTCAGTGCGAGCTCCAGGGGTTTTTCTTGTGAAAGGCACCTCAGATGTTTGTGAACCGACGCTTTGCCGTCAAAGTCGAAGAATAAGAGCAAGAGGCGAGCGGGCCTTTGCCATCAGGGCTCCTGGACTTTGGAAGGAGCTGCCCGAGGAGCTTAGGTTGGCTAAATCTATATCATCTTTTAAATTACCTCCCAGAACTCACTTTTACAGGCTTGCTTTTATGTCATGATCTTTAATAAAATGTTATTTGACCTCCCTTTTATGGTTTACTTTCATGTTGCCTTGCTTTTAAATTTCTCACCTTGCTTTCATTTCTTTTGCTTTCAATTTCACCTTTTTTTTTTACTTTATGTAAAGCACTTTGAGTGTTTTGAAAAGTGCTATATAAATATTGTTATTATTATTAACTGTTTTCAGAAGTGCGTGGCGAAAGCTTATATGTCTGATGACATTTTGGGATGGGCAGTAACTCAAGCAGATGTCTGACTGGTCAGTGGGTTTAGCAGGTTCAAATGTCGCCACTTTCACTGGATGCTGTAAAAGCTGTGTTGTGTCAAAGTGAACTGGGTCCTGAGCCATCTTAACGTGGGAAAGGACAGTCCAGTGTGACATGTGCTGCCTCCTGTTCTCCAATATTTTCCCCCCTCCTCTCTACCCGCATCGCACCCCCACCCCCATTTTCACAGTATGGGCCTGCACAGACTGTGGGCAGACATCCATATAGGACACTGGTGACTGCCAATGAAATGTGTCACATCTTGAGAGAGAGAGAGAGCAAGCGAGCGAGAGAGAGCGAGAGAGAGAGAGAGAGTGTGAGCGAGAGAGAGAAAGAAAAACAAGCAGGAAAGACACACTTTCTCTCTGGTAGTTGGTGTAGAAAGTAATTAGTGTTGTAATGTATTCTTGTTTTGGCAACATTAGATTTCTCACAGCAATTCATATTCATTGGATTCTCTGAATCCCCCATTTCAGAGAGACAGACAAAACATAATGATTGGGAAGGGAAAGGGAAAGGGGAAAGGAAAGGGGAAGGGGGAGGGGGGTGTCAGACAAAAAGACAGAAAAAAAAGAGAGATAACAGGGTGGCTGGGATGAAGCAACTTACCCTGGCACTCTTGGCAGACTCTTGACCGTTCAGGTACTCTGTCACCTAGGGCAGAAAGAGACAGACATTAGCATATCACATCGCTGCGTCACAGGGAGGATTTTAAAGGATTAAGGTGAATCAATGTGTCCTTTATTCCCGCTCTGCCCCGAGAGACACATTTTCACCTGCTTACATGGAGTTTCCGCGCACATTTCTTTTTTTTTTCCTTCAGAAGGGCACTTACACACCCACCCAGTGACACGTGATGTAAGGAACACAGTGTTCTTGTGGAGCGCGCATAGACGCAGAGCGGCGGTGACATCGCTGCGGAGGGGATGTGGAACTGAAAAACATGCAAACAAACCATACGGAGCGCGCGACAATAGCACATTACGGCTCGCTCTTTGGGGGGTCATCGCTTTATCCACAGCATGCAGGCAGTCGCTAAGCGCTTCCTGCCACGGCTCACGCTAACAACAGCCACTCAAGATGAGAGGCTCTCATACCCCCCTTGTGCCCGCTAGCCTCGGGCCAGCGCCTCGCTGGTTTGTGGCAGCGATTTATAATCAAGTGCATTCACAGGACGCCTCAAGGGAGCTATAAGCTAAACGGGGGTGAGCCCCGAGCCCTACCTGCGCTTCAAGTAGAGAAATCAGAGCTCTATTGTAAGGTGGTGGCAGTGAGACAACTTGTAAACATGGCATGTCAGAGGTTTTATCCACTGTATGAGGATAGGAGAGTGTGTGTGCCATAGCAAATCTAAATCTGTGCATTTGTGCCGTTTATGAGTGTGTGCACATGAAAACCAATAGACTCTTGCGTTTGTGTGGTACAGGTCTTTGGTCCTTCCACCCCAAGAATCACCGTATTTTTTAATATCTGGGGAAAGTTGAATGAACACACCCGCTCTTTTCCAACACCATCCATCTTCACATGTTGGAACCACAAAGACCTCTGATGTGTGTGTGCGTCTGCTTGTGTGAACGCAATTGTTTGTATTGCCGTACACAAAGGGTTAGACATGGTGTGGACAATCAGGACAGAGAGAGGGATGCAGGAAGTGAGAGAGAGGTTATAAAAGAGAGCGAGGGAGTAGGGGAGAGAAAGAGAGAGGAGAAAGCCAATGTGCAGCGTTGAGCATATTGACTGCTTCTGCTAGAGCAGCCATTTAGCCTCATTGACTGAACCAGCGATGAGTCATAGGGCAGAGAAAGAGAGAGGGAGAAAGAGAGAGACCAAGGCACTGTTTTGTTAGGTTGGTACAGTGTGTGTGCATGTACTCTGTGAATGGAGCTGTTCTCTACCATTGCAAAGTCAGAGTGGTTAGAGACTGATCAAGCTCTCCAAACGGCCTCCAAACGCACACACACCCTGTTCACTTCCCTGTGTCTGTGTGTGTGTGTGTCTGTGGAACTGTGTTTGTATGTGTGGGGAGGGAGGGTGTAGACTTACAAAAGTAAGTCTTTGGATTTGTAGATACCCGCGAGTGTCCGTACATGTGTGAGGGTGGTGTGTCTTTATTGGCTTGGAGATAAGTGCATGTGTGCGTATGTGTGTGCGTACACGTGTTGAGAGCGAGTAAAGTTAGTTGGATTATGATTAGAGGGACTAGCACAAAGGGAAAATTAGTGCGACTGAGTCAGACGAATGAAGAAAAACACTTAAAAGGAGGAGACAGAGAGGTGGAGAGAGTGCAGAAGAGAGTCATTGTGTTCTAGCACTGGATAAAATTGTGCACTGTGTATTATAGCTTATTATAGGAGCAGAGGAGCTGGCTTTTGCACGCACGCACACACACACACACACACACACACACACACACACACACACACACACACACACACACACAGACAGAACAGAACAAGGATGCCAGATGTTAAAACTGTCGAGCATGGATGGGGCTCTGGAGTTTAATTGCTTAGCTAGCTGGTGTACATAGGTTGATTTGATAGCTACACTGCACACAGCACCACAAAGATAACGGAACTGCAGCTGGATTGTACAGCTGATCTGTGTGTGTGTGTGTGTGCGCGCGTGAGCGTGTGAGTGCATGTGTGAGTGTGTGGCTAGGGAAACTGCAGTGGCTGCAGAAGTCATCCATCAAAGCCAACTAAAGGAGAGATTTTTTGGAAGGCATTGGGACATGGCATCTTGGTCCCATCAGGCAGATGTCACCATATGGGAGACCCAGCCGACGATATTTCACAGACACAAAAGGCCAGCGATGCCATTTGTGCTGCGGAGGGAAGCTCTGAATGCCCCTAGCAGCTTCCCCTGCCCTGCTGTCTTTCCTTGGCGATCGGGCCCAAAGCGCTGGACTTGGAAAGCTAAAATGGCGTGGAACCGGGTACCATTTCTGACCAAAATACCCACAATGGATCTAGCAAAAATGAGCACACAGGGAGAAAAAACTGTCCATTTGTGAGACGAGGGAAATCAGAAAACTAGGAAAACTGCACCTACACTTTGAAGGAAACAGAAAAAGTGTATTTCAACATATATATTTAGTATATGCTTTTGCTGAATTCTAAGCTCTGCATGGGGGATTTAGACAGTGTGCATCTAAATACAAGAGTCTGCATTCAAATACAATCTTACGCAGCCCCATACAGAAATATTCCACAAAAGATGCTAAATCAAGTGCACTACAGTACAATATACACAGATTATAGGCTGCCATAAGGGAGCGATCGCGGTGAGCCTCTTTGTACCCTAGTTGGTAGGGTGCCTTTCCTGGCTCGTCCTCATCCTTACTGCTCTGCTCACTTCAGCGCAGTGTCACACAACAGCCAATCAGCAAGCAGCTGAACACCAATGATGATTGGCTTCGGATTTTGAATAGCTCCATGTATCCTGTACCGGATCCTTCTTTCAGAGATTTTCTATTGGCTCCAGTAGAGAGGCATAATGGCTCATTCAGAACGCAAACAAAGAGGCAAAAACTCATATCTGGAAATGACTTCAAGTGGCGAGGGAAAGGAAGGTTTCTAGTTGCGGAACACAAGTGCTTGGTTAAAGGCGGGGGGGGTGGAGGAAGATGCGCAAGAGGTATGACGCAGGATTGTCAGGGTCGCAGGGAAAGAAAGGACGTTCCGAACAGCAGAGGAGAGATAAGCAAATAAGGAAGAAGTCTGAGGTTGATAAGGTGTTCCTACAGTAGCACCAGGCGAGGAAGAGAGAGAGAGAGCGCGGGGGAGGATATCGCAGAGAACAAAAGGGAGGAAGAGAATACAAAGAAGATAAGGAACTGGGGGATAAGGAAAAGAAAACAGAGTGTTTGGAGGAGGGGGGGGGGTAGCGTGGCAGAAGGCGGCGGGTGACGGCGTGCTTGTCTGGATGACCCTACAGAGCTCCCATATGCCAGACAGATGCCATGCTACCCAGTTTGGTGGGCAGTGGTCACGGCCACTGGCAGTAGCAGAGAGCTGCGAGAATATGCTATTTGGTTAAGGAGGTTTGTGTGTGTGTGTCTCCCTGAATGTGTGTACTTGTGAATGATTTTTAGCATCTGTTTTACCCAGCTTGGAGGACCAAATGGATAGGGTTTGACACACTGAAAGTTTAACTGATTACAGGAGTCAATTTAGTATACTTTCATGTCAACCGCACGCATTTCAGTCAATTTACCATACTGTTCTGTGACAGACAGCTTACCTGGTACCATCTGAACTGTCTCAATGCATTAAAAACCACCCATCTGGTGCCCCATGCAGGTTAAAACAAACACTAAGAAAGAATGAGTTACAAATACCCTTTGATCCAATTCTGGTGCATTCAGGTAATATTCTAGAGAGTGTCTTGGTGTATGTGTGACACTTGCAATAAGATGAATGACAGGTGGTGCAAGTCTGGTGTTTTGGCACAAGTCAGTGTGTCTGCCTGGCTATGAATCTGTCTGCCTGAGAGCGAGCGAGAGAGTGTGTGTGTGTGTGTGTGTGCATCTCACTCGGGCTAGCCGACATGCCATGCCCAGGTGGTGTTCTGGTAAGCGTAGTGTGAATGTGATGGATATGAGATGGCAGCTTTTTGACAGGTTGTGCGCGTCTGGTGCGTAGGTGAGCTGCCTCTTTTTTGATATCACAGCGCAGGAGGAGAAAAAAAGCAAAAAACCTTGAGAAAAACAGGATTTTGGATGGAGAGTGCGTGAAAAGCGAGTTGAGTAATCGCAGTTTCAGTGTTTGGGCGTGCTCTCTTGGCCTTCCCCGCCGAGATTGGATGTCAAGCCACGTAAAAGCCATTAGAGTGGATGGGGAACAATGGGACTTGTCCTCCACGTTGAGCCTCTCTCATTAACAGCAATGAAGATCAGACACACTGCCTCCCAGACATGAGCAGTCAAACTCCCAACACCCCCCCCCCCCAAAAAAAAAGCTGTCTCTCCAACTCCCTTCGCGTTTTACTCTCGCCCCATTGTTCTTGTTTTTCTCTACTACTATCTCGCTGTCTGCTCTTTCTCAGTCCTCATCCCGTCTCGTTTTATTCTCTCTCCGCCTGCCATCGCTCCCCCCTTCTGACTCCTCCAAAAGCACAAAACTCTCAAGAAGACAGATCGTCGTCGGAGCACTTCGCTGGAACATAACAATGGCTTTTATGTCTGTAACTCGCGCTCTTTCAAGTTGAGTGTAGTCGGCTGAGCTGTGGATTGTAAGTCCTAAGCGATATCTCTCATTCAACATGCCACAGTGTATGAATACTGCATGGCGAGCGGTGAGGAGGCCGGAGCTTTAAAAAAAAGTCTCCCTAGACTTGTCATTGTATGAGGGGGTTGATCGGGAAAGGCTTGTCATATCAGCACCGTAGCTAACCAGAGAAGAACTCAAGGGACTGCCCCTGTGTGTGTGTGTGTGTGTGTGTGTGAGAGAGAGTGAGAGAGAGAAAGAGAAAGAGAGAGGGAGAGGGAGGAGGGGGGTTGTCAGTGTGTTTGACTGTACATGAGAGGACGAGATTGACATTGAATGTGCCCGTTTTTATGGATGTGAAAAGAAAAGCATGCCTTTGTGTGTGCAAGAATGTGTGTGTGTGTGTGTGTGTCCAGTCCCTTCCGAGGCATGCTGGGATTGTACCCTGTTGCATGCTGGTCCCCCCAGCATGGCTGTCGGAGGGGATCAGGCGCGTTGGCGGGAACGTGGCGTGACAAGCCCACCGGCTTGGGTTCACAGAGTTAAGGAGGAAACACACATGTGGCACATACACGTACACGTACATACACGTGCACGCGCACACACACACACACACACACACAACAAATGCAAAGAATGACAGCCAATATCACAGAGTACATTCTGTAGTTCAGTCCCAGGGGCACTGTGAAGAAAACAAGTCTTACATAAACACCATAATGTAGCATACAAACATTCAGAGAAGAATTTCTTTGTGTTTCTCTTTCTCTAACACACACACACACAAACACCTATATGGGCTGGATAAAGAGTAATACCTTTCTTTTTCTCTGATCCCTGTGTTTTTCCCTCTCTAGTGAGGTCACACAGTGCAAAATAATATAAGTTTGAATGACCTGGTGCCTTCACTCCCTGCTCTCCTCACTCTGTCTGTCCTCTACTCACCCCAGGGTGTGGGAGGAGAAACTGTATGACTGTTTGTATGACTCTGTGTGTGTGTGTGTATGTGTGTGTGCAACTGCAGAGGACGGAATGGCGTTTGGGTAGTGGTGCGTGTCGGCTAGGACATGTCAAAGGGGCCCTCAGAGCAGTGACAGCAGGGGAGGCGACTGCCTGTGTGTGTGTGTGTGCGCGCGTGTGTGGGCGCTTGCGTGTGTGTGCAGTCAATAACGGGGGAGCAGAAAATGTCCATTAAAATGCTCCATCTCTAACTCTTTACTCGTAAATGAGGTATTGAGCCATCGGTGGGGAGCGGTCATGCTTTCACACACCCATGAAGCACCGAGGGTGTGTGTGTGTGTGTGTGTGTGTGTGTGTGTGTGTGTGTGTGTGTGTGTGTGTGTGTGTATGGGCTCTTGATGGCTCATGGCAGGCGAGTGGGTGGATGGGGAGGGTGGCAAGCTGACAGCCAGTCAACTGGTGGTCCGGACGCTGCTAAAGGCCATTTAAGGGTGACATGGTGAAGAATTTTGCCAGAACGCCTCTAAATTTTTGAGCGTGTGTGCGTGTGTGTGTGTGTGTACTATTCACACCCTACAACCTGACAACTATACACACCCCACAACCTGACAGCAGTGCTAATAAATGCTAAAACTTCACTTATCACACTGTCACAATCAAACTACAGTGCAAACCCAAACCAGTGACATAACAGCGCGGCTTCTGCAAACCACATCTCCCATGAGCCACCTCATCTGTACCCAACAGCGCAATTACGCCGTGATAAATGGAACTACGCTTCCCTTGAGGCGTCATCAGTGTGAGCCTCCTTCCTGATTTCCTGCGAGGATTCCCGGCGTGGAGCCATAGGTGAGCCTGCACTTCCCAACAAGGCATTTCATCCGCGGTTTCAAGCCCCCCACCACAATTACACCGCAGTGGAACCGACGGGCTATTAACTCCACAGGGGGATCTAAACTGCAAACTGTAAGAAAACTACACTTCCCACGAGGCGCTTTATCTGCAGAGACACAGATAAGTACAAAAGAACGGCATTTCACGTGAGCCGCCGCTAAAAGGCTGCCCTTATCGCCCCGCAAAGCAATTCACAACCTAAAAAGTCTTCTCTTGAACATTGAGACCTTAACAGGAGAAAAACCCAGGCCTAGATGTGAATAAAGCAACAATACGGGGAGAGAAGATAAAAGGAAAAACTAAAACTACATTTCCCAGGGGGCTAGCGGGTAATTAAAGATCCCAGGCCTCTCATCCTCCTCTCCCATCCACAGCTTTCAGTCTTTCTTAGACAACCACCTCACAGCTGTTTTCCCCACAGGCCGCCTTCTGCTCCGATACACACACACACACACACACACACACACACCACTGAAACATTAAGACAAAAATAAAAAATAAATCTAAGAGACGGGAACATGTCTTAACACATTTGCTGAAGGCTTGTGAATAGCATTTCTGTATCCTTATCGTTAAAGGAGGGAACATATTGGAATTCTTTTAAGCCTGGGTCGATA
Source organism: Centroberyx gerrardi (assembly GCF_048128805.1). Lineage (NCBI taxonomy): Eukaryota > Metazoa > Chordata > Actinopteri > Beryciformes > Berycidae > Centroberyx > Centroberyx gerrardi. The sequence goes on from NC_136020.1 coordinate 9,682,175, forward strand.
CAGCGGGTCCATGCTATGTTGGTGATTGATAATAATTGGGCCGGCAAGGGAGCGACAGACACTTCCGTGTTTGTAATTGACTTGTAATTAGCAAACGGGAGATTATTAGCTTGTAGCGCTAATGAACTTTGGGGGCTAGCGCTGATGTCAGTTAGCCGAGGCGACTGGGCGAGACGGTTAGCGCTCGGTGGCTCGCCAGAGGTTGAATCCATCAAGTTGTCGGCCGCTGACAGAACACACTGGTGAAAGGCAGCAGAGCACAAAGGAGACCGCTTCTAACCATATAGCCGTCTTCGACTTGAGCTGCCATGGCAGACTTATTTCAGAGGCATCTGCTACACAAAATATCAGGTCTGGATGTGAGGTGTGTGGGTCAAAGACAGTGTTTGCGAGCACTTGTTTCTTGTGTGCTCAATCAGGTCTCATGGAGAGAAAAAAAAATGCTTCTAGTGTATCTATGTGATCTCCGTCTGGCCCCCTACCTCCGTTTCTCTCTCGTAACTACTCTCATACAAAAGCACACACACACACACACACACACATCTCCTGTCTCTCTATGTCATCACTTCAAAATGAAATATGAAAGGCAGGCTTTACTGTCAACCTAGTGTGGGTTAACAGGGCAGAATCGGCTGATGCAAGGCGCAAATAATTGCCGATAACAGCATTTTAAATCACAGCTCATTACAAGGCCAACGGCAGGTCTGATCTGAGCGCCTCTCCACTTTAATTCCTGGGGATTATTGTTCATCATGACATGGCTCTCAGAGACAAAATGCAAATTGGCACACGCAAAAGCCAAACGCACACCGCCTCCCCATTGCCGTCTAAATGAAACGCTCAACCTCACTTTGGATGACATGAACAAAGAGAGAGAAGGTAAAAGGAAAAAAAAAAGATGAACAGAGGGAGGAGAAGGAGAGTAAATCAGTCAGTGAATCATTGATTGAGTAATGGAAAAAAAAGATAAAGAGAGGGGAGAGGGAGTAATGTGCAGAAGGTTAAGAAATGGAGGACTAAGAGAGGAACGGAGAGTACAGAGGGAAGTAAATGAGAAAGAAGTGACAGAGAGAAAAGCAGTGGAAAGATAAGAGGCGATAGGAGGAAGAGGAGGAAAAATTGAGGCATGTGGCGGGCCGAGGGAGGGAAGGAACGGAAGAAATCAGGCCCCACAAGATGGATGGAGAGACAGAGGGGGAGCGAGAGCGCAGAGAAAAAGTGAGCAAATGAGGGACGGATGAAGAGAGACATTAAGAGCGATGAGGGGAGAGACGGAGTGCACAGTAGGCGAGTGGGTGGCCGTGTGCCAACGTGGCAACTTGCCATTCTAGTAGTGGATGGTTGACGGTGCCAGGACACTCTAAGGATGGCATGGTATACCCATTGTGCCTGAGGTGGAGAGGGCATGAAGTCGGTGTGTGTGTGTGTGTGTGTTCCATTCAAATCTCATCACACATGGTCAGGGGCTCAGAGGCAAGAGGGAAAAACTCTGGGGAAAAAAATAGTGTGTATGTGCAAGCACTGACGGACGTTTTATCCAGTGTGTGTGTGTGTGTGTGTGTGTCTGTGTGTGTGTGTCGGGGTTCCCGGGGGGAGGGCAAGCCGTCTGGCCTGCCAAAGCTGTGGGGCTGGAGAGTTTTACTGGGAGCTTCTGACTCACATATAGAGACCAGTGATGAGAAAGACTGCCTCCTGTCTACAAGAGTCGCTGTCCTGCATGGCTGACATGTACATACACACACACACACACACACACACACACACGCACTCGAGTAACATCCCCTGATGATACACTGGCTGATGCACACACAAGCATGCCGACACACACAGCTCATTTATGATAACATTAATACAAGAAAACAATGGATTAACTAAGTTGGCACTGAATGTTTTTGCTAGAGAAAAATTAACAATTTCACTTGTTCTTTCTTCATAAAATCGATTCCTGCAATGACTGAGAATATTACAAAGTGAGTGTTGCTTGACATCTCTTGACAACTCCATTATATTCTAAGAGCATTGGCCCTTAAAAAGAAATAGAGATTATGTGACAGATTATGCATGCATTTTTGTTATCGCTCTACATTTCATATATGCAAATGCACATAATGTCCCTTCTGCTTCAAATGCTATATGAGCGATGTAAAGCATGATATCACTCGCTGGGAATAATCTAAATATCATATAAACAACACATGGCTGAATGCAGAAGGGCCACACATGATATGCCAGATGTATGACAGATTAGTATTTGCACTATGACACTAAATCTGCTTGATTGTGTTTACAGGTGCTTAAAAATGTATGTGCGTGCATATTAAGCATGTGTAATGTAAGTGAACAGAGTATGTAGTGCATATGGGCGCTCGGCTCTGATTTTAATGTACATTTTTGGGTCATTCCATTGTGAAGGATACAGTGTAATTCGTACTCTAATTCCATGCTTTATCCATCCAAGCTCTTTAGCGTCCTTGCATCCGCACCTCTGGGTCGCTCTGTCACTTTCCCTCACTAAGTGTGTCACCGCTGTGCTCCATTTCCGTTTTTCCACCCATCTCCTACTTCCTCTTTCTCCTGCCTTGCTTTCATCTAGCCCACCACCCGGCCCCTCCGTCCCGCTATCCATCAGTCAGATACCAGCAGCTGGCACGCATATGATCATATTTTCACCTACGCTTTCACTTGACGACTATTTATCTTTGGCTGCCGTGACAATATCGTGACAATAGTAGCTATCCATAGGGTGTACTTAGTGAGCATCCAGGAATATAGGCTTTAATACAAAGAGCATTTGAGAAGAGAAATAAAACCCCAAACAGATGAATATCCCTCTCTCCGCTTTCCCTCTCTTGGGACAATGCCACCCTCAAAGCCTGCTGTTAACCTTCAGTGCACTTATGACTGACTATTGATATCACTATAATGTGCCAGTGTACATTACAGCCCATCTGTTATGCAATGCTTAGCACTAGAGTGCAGATAACAATGACCATGTTCCAATCCCCTGGGATGGATAATGAATAATGAATAGAGCCAACATGGAATAGATAGGAAGGACAAAAGTCACTTTTAGAAGGTGGCTGATAGTCCGGATGAGTGAAGAGAGAGAAAGAGCTCGGGGTGAGCCAGCAAGTGAGCGGGCTATCCTACCACGCTATCCAAAGCTCCAGAGAAACTTTCTATAGAAGGATAAAAGAATGGGGGTGCAGCTCCAGAGGTCTACTAGAGGTTGCACTTTGTAACACTTTTTTTCCCCTACTATATCCCGGGTGAAATAACATTTTCTGTTGTCGCACCGGCTGCGATCCTGTCGATGAATATTTGAATCAGAAATTCACCTTTCCACCTTTCCGTCCAAAGAAATAATAAAAGCAATAGTGTTCATCTTGTCTTCAGCTAGGAAACTGATTCTGAACATTTTGGAATAGCAGACCTGATTGAAGGTGCTCCCCTCTGTCCAATCTCCCTCACCTTCAGTTTCACTCATCCCTGTGCCTGTACAACTCTCTCAGTGGTTAAGTTCTTGGTGAACTGTGAGATGATTGCAATTCAACCAGATTGCACCACACAAGCTAGTATTCACTAAACTAACATAGGCACACTAGTGGATGCTTTTATCCAAAGTGGCATACAGTACCGTGAGTGAATATATTCAGCATGGGATACCCCAGTGGGAATCAAACATCTAACCCCGCAGTATTGGTGCTGTTAAGCTATACAGTACCACCCTGAACTAGAATAGAATTGCAGTCTATGTATTCCACACAGCAGTTAAACAGTGAAGTAAAGACTTTTGAAAAGTAGCCTAATGACGTGGACTTCTGCTTGTTTCTCCCCAAGTAGGAAATGCGGAAGATCTTGGCGATGGTTCTGGGCCTGGAACCAGATTTGATGAGTGGAATTACCAACGAGAAATGCTGCAGAGCTTACTTTAACACACACTTCTAAGCACATTGGCAACACTGCTGCTTGTTAAACTGTCTGCAGATCAAAATATTAGTCTGTAGTCGACCGGGAGGAGGCAAACACTGGAGAAACAGCTGCTGAATACCAAAGAGAAACCATTTGATCCAACAAAACCTAAATCTGTGTAGTCTATAAGCCTATTAAGTCTTGTGCCTGGGAGGTTTTAATCACTGCCCTGCTTCTATAGGGTCCATTACCCAGAGGCTGCATTATAGTTCCTGGCTACTGCTTGGAGGTCAGAGGTCAAAACACTCTCTGGAGTAAAATCACAATGATGCACAGTGCGTTATTGACTGACTGTGAGACTGGAAATGCTTTTAGAGTGTGTGTGTGTATGTGCATGTGTCTGTGTGTATGCGAGAGACGGTAAATGAGCGAGTTAGAGACTGTGTGTGTGAGGGAGGCTGTGAATAAGAATGTGCGTGCATTTGCCGCTTGGGCCTACTATATATGAGAATGCATTCATATGTTTTCATGAACAATTACACTCCTGTAGGCATATTTCTCCATTCCTTTGTGTGTATCAATTTTTAAGTAAATAGCAGAGAGACTAATGCTGGGGGTGTGTGTGAGCAGTAATTGCAGCAGGAATAAATATCCCTCGTTCTTCTTTATCTTTCATGTACAGAGTGGCTTTGAGTCTGCTGGGCGAATTAGCATAATGAGAGGAAAGTAAACGAGCGACGCTTCATAATCTGACAAAATGGCTGCCGTCACAGGGAAATCGTAGAGGTGTGTGCATGTTTGTGTGTGTGGTTGTGTGTGTGGACTGACAAGTGAGGAGACATATGATGCCTCTTATGCCACAGTGTTGCGCATGAAAATACCAAACAGCATTTAGCTGAACGCTAGCTTTCATACATCAAGAAAAGACATAAATGACAAACTCTGAGATGAAAATGAGCGCTGAGCTCCATGCTAGCATGGAGACGTGGGTAATTATTGGGCTGGCAGAACACGAGAGCTAAGAGGGGGCATATGGACCTTTTAACATTAGACGAGCGTTATGCAAACAAACGTGCTGCGCTGCCATTTCATTACAGCGGCTGAGGTTTATAGAGACAAATGCTACTGTTATGATAATGACGACGATGAGGATGGAAACCCCTCGCATCCCCAGTCTCGGTGGCTGAGCTGACTAATGTGCTGGTTATGGTAATGACGAAAATGATACTCATCACATGACAAATAAAAAAATGGCTGTATGATGGTAATGACAATGATAACTGCATGCTGTTGATTATACTGATTTAATCATGTCTATAATGATGACAATAATGACTACATGAGGATTATACTGAATGATAACAATGCGACTGATGAATGATGGAGAGGGTGATGACAGGGTGTCAAGTTTAAATGTAAGACTTTTTAAAGACCTTTTTAAATGGCGGCTACAATTAAATTTAGACCGATGTCACAACTGAAACACCCCTGAAAATGAAGACAACCCATCGAAATGTCACCAGAGAAACGGCACCGCAGCATTTTAGGTTTCAAGACATCTTTTGCCAACACCTCCCCTTCATGCACCCCTCCGCCTTTTCCCTTACCATCTTCTGCAGGTACTTCTCCTTGCGGACGTCCACCATGACCATGCCCTCTTTGACCAGGCCGAGGCCCACGTCCTCCTTGGTGTCGGCGAACTGTAGCGTGACGTGGGGGCAGGTGACACCGGAGTACTCCACGTTCAACAGGCACTGGGTGTTGTGGATGTCCCGCACCACGCTGTCCACCACATCGGCACGGGCGTCCTCCTGAAAGAGGCGGCGGGCGGGGGGCCGGGATGGGTGGAGGGGGGTGAGGGGGTAGGCCAAGGTGGGATATAATGAGGAGTTGGGAGGATTGGAGAAGATAACGGCAGAGAAAGAGGATAGGGGAGGGAGGGGAAGAGTCGGGGAGAGAGGTGAAGGGGATAATTAGTATGCTGCCGGGCGCGCTGATGACTCCTGAACATACACAGATATGCGTACCCACACAAAGACATGCGATGCAGACGCTGACATGCATAAACACACACACATATGCAGGCGTCTAATTGGGATCTGATGTGTGTGGGGATAAGTGTTGAAAAAAAAAACCATCCTCTCCAATATATGCAAGCACACAAACCAGGGGAAAAAAACAACTGCACTCATGATAATGGGGTCAGTAAAAGCAAGACAATAAGCTCACTCAGCAATTGATCAGTACTATATCGCTTTCTCTCTCTCTGTCTCTCACACACACACAGACTAATCATTCACATGTAGAACTTGACACACACCAATTATCCACTCAACCGGTTCAAGAGGTTCTAGTTCCGCTGCACTCTCTAGTGGTCTGCCTCTCTCACCCCCTCTCCTCCTCCTGTCCCTTTCTTCCCTTTCTTCTCATTTGGCTCTTCCGTTCTTTACCTTACTCTTTCTCCTCCGCAACCTACTCGATTGCGATTGATTGAGCACATGGCGCAGAAAGAGGTGGAACAGATGCAATCCTCACCTCATGTCCTCTAGCAGTAAGGACAAAAAGAGAAAAAACAAGGGAGCAGCGACTCCAAAGCCAGGAAGACACTTAAAAACTATCACTCCCTGGCCATCATCCATCCCTCCCCTACACCATCCATCTCTCTGCCTCCCCTCCTTCTCACCCTGGTCTTGTCTCCATGGCAACCCCCTTCGAGCTAGCCGCCCTTGGGTATGTGCGTGCGCTTGTGTGTGTGTGTGTGAGCGTGTGTACATGTGTGTGGGCAGGGAAGCTTGTTCAAGGCACAAAACTCTAAGGGCCTTTTTTGTCTCTGCTCTCCCTCTGGTCAACTTGTCACAGGCGCTGTAGGGGAGCTCAGGGCGAGAGAGGGAGGGAGAGGGAGACAGAGGGAGAGAGAGAGAGAGAGAGGGAGGCAAACTGAGAGAGGAGGAGAGAAGAGAAAGAAAGGAAGGGAGAGAGAATTACAGAACGAGAACGAGTGGACACCCGTGAGGGGGCGATACAATATGAATGAGAACCTTCTGCCATGCAGCGAAGGACAATGGGAAGACTAGATGTATAGCGGCGCTCTCTCATCTGCCATATGCCCACGACAGACCTGGTGGAAGATGTGAAGGACTTTTCTTTTTGTCTATTTGGGGAACAGGCTACAATTTATAAACACATGAGGTCTCGCTTATTGATAAAGAAATACATGAAAAAGATGAAGGAATGGAATTAAATTAAAATATAATAAAATTAAACTTGAAGGCGAAGAGGGGGGTACTGGCAATAAGTGCTTTGCCGTCTTCTGCAGCAAATTAGAACCCTTGCTTTGCACTTTTTTTCTTTTGTTATCTATCTATCTATCTATCTATCTATCTATCTATCTATCTATCTATCTAAAATTAATCCATCTAAAGTAATTTAATCTAGTATTGAGTCTTAAAATCATGCATCATGCAAATAAATCTGCCACTGTGGTGAGGAAATTTCACTTTGCAATGCAAACCCACTAATTTTTTTTTTGAACCAAGAATTTTCTTGAATCGAGTATCATTTCCTTGATACTAGAAGAGCGATCTGCCTTAGGGCCTTTTTTTACATGAAAGCCAATGGGGAGCGGCCATTAGGTGGATGGAAAGCAGCCGCTTTAGAAAGGCGCTGCGCCTGGTGTGTTTTTAGGCAGAGCGGAGTGCTTTCTGAAGTTGAGGAATGTTCAGCTTTGTACAGGTGTGCTCATGGTGTGGACTGCTCTTTTTAATGAGCTAACCTCAATGAGGAAGAGGGGGGGGGGCAGCTCAGACTGGAGGCCGCTTAGAATTTACAACAACCAGAATGAAAATTGAAAAAGTAGTAGAAAAGTTGGTAGAAAGTTGTTTCTCTGACGGGTGCAGCTGCTGCAGGTGGTTGTCATGGAAACAAAGTGCACTTTGCGCGACCCACTTTTTCAAATTATGAGTACAAAATTCAGCTAAGACAGCGTTTTTTTCTACAGAAAATCGGAATAGTGTGCGTGCACGTGTGTCTTGTTTCAAGTATTAGCACTTGTTTCCAGAAAAATCATGAAACAGGTGAAACTGTATTGGAAACGAGTGGAGCAATCTTGGCCCATTGGCAGTATTTTTCACTTGCATTAAGAAAAGTATTATTTTAAGACTGAATATGAACCCATACAACTTCTTCAGACAGACATTTTTTTGCAGGGCATTAGGTGGCAGGCTGAGTGACTGAGGCTGCAACCTTTCCTATGTGTGGCGGCAAAGGCACAATACAAGTGGGGCACAGCGCTGTCACCACGAGTGACAGAGGGAAAACCTTCAGATAAGGCAGGCAGCAAATGGATGAAAGGAAAACCAAGAGAAAACGGAAAGAACAGGAAAAGGGTAAGACAGATACAGAGTGACAGAGGAAGAGAGAGGGAGAGGGAGAGGGAGAGGGAGAGGTGCAAGGTGCGCGTCAGCTTCCGACACGGGGGAAAGCTTTGTGTGTGTGTGTGTGTGTGCGTGTGTGTGTCTTGGGGCTGTAAGGTGTAGGTGATGCCTGTGCCCTCCTGGACCAACAGATGGGCCACTTCATCCTTCAGGAGACACTGACTCATGAGACAGGTGACAGCAGGCACACACACACGCACAGCATGCATGTGTGCGCTCTCACACACACACAGACCTTGCACTTAAATGTACAACTTGTGCAAATGATCACACAAAAACTCATCAGAGACACATGCAATCGCCCTGCAACATTATCTAGGCTAAGTGGAACAAATACCCTATAAAAAAAACACACACGCATATTAGCATGCATACACACTCACACACACACACACAAACAATTAAAGAAGGGGCTTAGCACTGCGCCAATCAGGCACATCCCAAATGAAAACGTGTTTGTATCCCCATGGACTATTTAGGATGCTATCAGCTCAGTGGGATGTTTTCTGAGAAACCCAGGGTATTAAAGCGAGTTAAAAATACTCAGGTCACTGCGACCTCAAAGTGCTGCCGTTGCCCCCGCTGACACACACTCTCGCACACAACGCAGTCTCACACACACGAAGACGCGCGCGCACACAAATGCTCACCGGGGGTTGCATAAACACACTCGGATGTAAACAAGAAGATTAGGGTCTGGAGAAAAACACAATCACCGCTGCTTGGCTATCAGGTGGATGCTTATATTGTTGACACACACACACACACACACACACACACACACACACACACACACACACACCCACCCCAAGCGTCCAAATGGGAAAAACATGCGCACTGAACCAAATCTAAACTCCACTTTTGGATTTTTGTCAGCATGTCATGATGTTAGCTGTGTCGACACACTGTATCAAAGACAGAATTAATGTAATGCATCAGCAGAAGCATAAAGAGAGAATATGAGTGGTATACTGTGTGAATACCTGGATGGTTCATGTCTATCTATAGAATGTGTGTCCATGTGTGTGTGTGTCTAGGTGTTAATGTGTGTTGAAGACATGTAGTATGATGTTATTAAATTGTTTATACAATGTGTTAATATGTGGATTATTCTCTAGCTGCTGCTACCAAATAAATCAGAGACTTGGTGTTTGTCAATGCTCAGTCTGCTTTGTACTGCAAACACTATGTATGAGAATATCTTCCACTAACACTGCTTGTAAAGAAAACCCTACCCTTTCCGTCTCTGTTGCAGACTTATCACCTTGTGTTTGCAGCTGTGAAACTGTGAAACAGTTTTTATGTCTTGCCAGGAAAGCCAACTTTCAAAAGTTGGCAGAGAGTAAGTCTGAAAAAGTTTATTTTGAAGTTAATTTTGAAGCTTTCGGTCAAATAACTCTTTCTGGCACATTTCTACTCTGCGTGCGCGTGCGTGTGTGTGTACTTACATCCTGTGGGACCTGGATGAAGGCGAAGGTATACTCGGTGGCCTGTGCTGGCAGGGTCCTGGTGCTGAAGGCAGGGGGTATGGCAGCCAGACGGGTGGACGGCACAATCTCTCTCTGAGGGAGGGATGGAGGGAGGATAGAAACGTGACCCAACATGCAAAAACAGAAACATTGTGGGAGATAGTTTTCATAGAATGTCGATCTTTGCATTCACAGCTTTAAAGCGGTATGTAATAGGGGTCAGTGAGTGGTTTTGTCTGAATGATTCATTACTGAATCAAGTAAGTCCATTTTGAAATAACTTGTTCGATGCAAAATGCGTCTCCAGTAAAGTTAAATGAGCTTGGGTTCATGGTCACAGATATTGTCTCCGATATGAAACGATTCAGTAAAACTGCAGTCAACAAGGTTATGAGATTTCAAAGCGAAGTGCAACAACACTGTGTGAGACGCAGAAATCTAAGCAGCAAACGTGACAGCGACACAATTTAAATATAGCCACCTCTTCTTACTACTGCACTGAAGGAGTAAAAGGGTGATTTCAGGGGTGACGTCTGGCCTGCGCAAGTGATGATACATAAGGTTTTTTTTGTGAAAGACAAGAAAATGTGAAGTCGAGGGCATGAAAGAAAGAAGAGAAGAACGGGGTTGTTGAAAGCATGTGACGCAGATGAAGAAAGGTTTACTTTAAGAATTTGCAGCAGAGCGTAATGTATCTCTCCAGTCAATCACACACGCACTCACCCTAAGGCTGTATGATAAAAAGACTACACAGCCAATACACTGTATTGCAATTTTATTTTTCCCCTGATTCGGAACCGATTCTGAAATCCTGATGTCACTATAACCATGGTAGTTTACAGCTATGAAACAAGGACAGGTGCCATTTTTTGCTTAAGGGCTGCGTGCTTGTAGATGTCACCTTAGCAATCATTTCACAGCTGTTTCTACGGCAGTACCGAGGCCCCTTTCACTAAGCTCCATCTGCTCACTACCTCAGTTGTAACAGAGTAGCTACGAGCAAAGATGAGAGTAGACATCGAGTTGATACCCGCCGGGCTCCTGTCAGATTAGAAAACAAAACGGGATGAGTAAAACTTAATAAAGGTAATTGTTTGCTGGCATTGTTTGCCAGCTTTGCCATTAAGTATTTGAATACGCGGATGATTGAAGGGTTTCATTCCAGTATGCTATATATCCATTTTGGGGGGAAAAAGTAAATAAAAAAATACAATAATTAGGCTACATCCTCTAAAGTAATATTTTCTATTTAAGTGCTCCAGATAGCAAATAACTTCAATAATGCTCAATAGTGAGTTTTACTTTTAGGCTTGCAATCATTTTAGAATGATATTTACATGCATTTACTTTTGCTTGGAAAACAAATAAACGTGAAAGTACAACCTGATAAAACATCACTCTGATGTTCAAAACCCTTTTAGTGGACTTGTGGATGTAAAGCAGTTAACACAGGCCCTGTTTAGTATGTTTGTGCTTACATTTTACTTAAAGTTCAGCTCACTGGGGGACAAAGAAGTATGTATAGCTTTGCCAAGTGGGTAAATACTTACAATTTACTGCAGGTCCAGTGCTCTGCAGCACAAAGGTGTTCATTTTTATTGTGTGTGTATGTGTTTTACATTTTATTTCAAGTTCAGTGAACAACAATTGCACACAGCAATGTGCATTTAATTTACATTTTGTTTGCCTTTGCAGGGTAATGTAAATGTCTCTTATTTAAATTAATTTTAGGTATATTCAGTTTGACTTGGTTATTTTTACATAAATGCACATAAGGTTATATCTGAATCACATCTAAATTGTAATTAAGTACTGTAATGTAATGAAATTTAATATCCTGACACATTTACTTTGATGTATATTGTGCTTGAGTTCCTACCCAGACCTTAAAAATACATGCATAAACTTGCAAACTTTGCACACAGACAAATCCCCACACGTGGGCCATGGGAGACTCCACTGATGTTGTCCTTATTAATACATGAAAACACAATACAGCCACACACACACGCAAGATCCCTGGGCGACCCCACTCGTGTATAGTCAGACAAATACAGCCATTAAAGACGGGGAGTAAATTTAATGACCCCATATCTGAGGTTAATGTGTTCTTTGGATTGGACAGACTAGACAGAGGAAGAGCTAAAACATTTATTAGGGATAAGACCAGAAGATTTATCTAAGCCATAATAGATTTTGATAGCACTGTAAATGTGGGCCTTAAAATCTAAAGACAATGTGGTCTGCTGTGTTTGCTAACGATGGGATAGTAATTCAAGCATGGCATTTTGAAATAGTGACCTGTACCGGAGATACGTGACAATATCCCCAATGTAATAGCTGACGGCACGGTGGCATTGTGGCAAGGACGGAATGACATAAGAGTAAATGACACAAAACTACACAGAGAAAGAATGAGTTGGAGATCAGCCCAACTGTGTGTGTGTGTGTGTGTGTGTGTGTGTGTGTGTGTGCGCGCGCACATGTGTCTGCGTGTCCGGTCGGCCTCGGAGAATCACACTTTCAGCAACATGCCAGGACGCATCGCGTCTGCCAGGCAAACCCCAAGCCGTCCCCCACTCTATGAGGTCAGTCACACACAGCGCCAGCGCGGTGCATCATGGGAAATGTCCCACAGGCCAGGGGTTGGCTAGATGGGCCACTTGGTGATGCATGCATGTGCCCGCGCGTGAATAGACACACACACACAAACTCAAAAGGATGTATCGTCATCACAGATAAAAAAAAAAAAAAAAAAGATCCAGAGGTTGAGAGTGGGGGGGTGTGAGTGCTTTTTTTCAGTATGATGAAAAGGAGGAGGAATGATACATTCAATTGTATTCTCTGCTTCGGTCATAGGAGATAAAGGGAGGAAAAAAAGCCTGCGTCACATTTGTACCGGCTAAAAGGACACGTGGTGGCAGTTAGGCTGCTTTGAACATGGGAATAAGCGAACGACTGATGCCTGGACAGATAGAGACGAACAGGAGAAGCTCTTCTGTTTCTTTGGCTGCGTGTTCGACTGGATCGATAGTAACCACGTTAGGACTTTGCGTGTGTTTGTGTGTGTACTAGGCATCAAACAATAGCGCTCTTCTTTTAATGATGACGACGCACCATTCAGACACGTTCACATTCAGACACGTTGTCACACACACACAGTCAAAGATACTCACATTGCCATAGTCAATGTAGAACACATGAACCTTTGCCGGTGACTCAACTTTCTCCACTCTGGCTCTGTACCTGCAGCAGGAAATAGATAATTGAGTAATAGAGAGAGAGAGACACACAGAGAGAGAGCGAGAGAGAGCAAGAGAGACAGAGAGAAGAGCGGAGGGAAAGGAAGAGAGATGAAGACAGAGGGGACAAGAGGAAAAGGAGATGAGTAAATGATTCCGTGCTTATTTCCCTGGGGAGAAGGTGTTGGAGAATGTGTCTGTTGTGATCAGGAGAGAGGAGCAGGAGAGGAGGAGCAGGCTAGGGAGGGGGGTGGGGGTGGGGGGTGTAGAAAGGATCTTTCAGGGCATGACAGGGCTGTGGAAATTGCAGAGGCTTCCCTGAAATAAGGGACACTTACTTGTTAACCTGTAGCAAATAACTTTGTATTAGTGTGACCACAAATCCAAGATTTTGACTTTGGTATGGTCTGATCTTCTAGTTAATTGGTGTGTAAAGGGTTAGTAATAACTATGTCATTAGAGTGACTTGTGTTTGTGAATGTATTTTTTGTTCAAGCTGACAACGGTTAATATGCCACAAAATACCACAAAATAAAAGTATCAGTATTAGAAAAAGTACTGTTTCTTAAATCAGGTAGAGTAGCAGTTTTTCAGTACTGGGACACTGTGCAACACTTTCTTGTATATGTGCACTCCAAAACCAATATTCACTTTCCTATAAACCACAAAGTCAACATGTGTTGGAAAAAAAACCCAAAAAAACGATTCAACCGAAACCAATTTGTATGTAGAACACAGTAAAACGTATTCATAAATATATAGGTTACAGAATAGTCTATGTTTTTTCTTCTCTCAAGCATGAGATAAGACTGTAGCACACAAGTCCTTCAGGAAGTGTCTCTTCATCCACACATCATTCGTCTGACCCTCAACTCAAATAAACAAATGAGAGTGGGAAAGACAAATTGGCCGAGAACCAGAGACAGCAGGAGAAAGCCGATGTTCCGAATAATTAGGCCCACATGGGCAGAGAGAGAGACAAGAGAACAAAGTTAAAACCGCATAAGTGATTAACAGCAAGACCGAGAGGAAGGCAGTGAGTGAAGAGAGCGAGAGAGAGAGAAAGAGAGTGAGAGACAAAGTGTGAGTGACTGATGAACAGAGGTTTTTTGCTATCTATTCAGCACGACTCTTCGGTGTTCTAACAGGCCTTGAAAGCCGCCGGATTTCTAATTAGCCCGCTAATAAAACCCGCCGACGTTTCACATGCATCAGAGAAAAACAAAACAAAAAAAGACACAGGGATACAGAACAGTGTGAACATAAGCATAATTAGCTTGCTGAATAACGTGGCTGGGGAAAAAAAAACCATAAAAAGCAAGACAAAAACCTCAAGTATTTGCCACCTGAAAGGACTTCTCGTTTTGAAAGCAACAAGAAGACAGACTTGTCAATACAAAACAGCGGAGAGAGAGAGAGAGAGGGAGAGAGGGAGAGGGAGAGGGAGAGAGAGAGAGATGAAGGTTCACAACAGATGGGCTGTTTAAAATGCTCATTGACTTGTATCCGGCAGGGCAGAAAACAATGACTTTTAAGTTTTGCCCCCCAAAAAGTTGAAGGAGGGGAAGATGGAGGGAAGAAGGGAGGAAAGGGAAGAGGGCAGACCACCTGTGTAGGGGGGGAACATTTGGTTTTTTAATCAGTTTAGTGTTATTTCTCTCTGTCTCGGTCACCTTCTTGACAAATCATCGCGTGCGCGCACACACACACACACACTCTCTCTCTCTCTCTCTCTCTCTCTCTCTCTCCCTCCATCACTGTGACTTCCATCTGTCCCCATGACCATCTGTAAACTTCCAACATCCGGTGAGGAGACTAGGTGAAGAGGTGTGTGTGTGTGTGTGTGTGTACTTCCAAGCTACTGCTGATTCTAAAGGGCTAAAGCAGCGGCGGTGAGCTAATTACAGCCTGTGGGTGTTTGTTCTTAATGCACCACAGGTTTAAACAGAGACGAGGTAAATGTAAAACGGCAGGTATTGTCTTAGAAAAAATAAAGAAATAAAGAAATAAACAGAGCTAAGTAACATTAGACTTCATTATAGTATAAGTGTGTGAAACTCAATGTGTCATTACGGAAATGGCAATTTCGCAGCTCAACAAACACGTATGATGATTTCTCAAGTATTGTAATAGATCTCTCATGGCTTAAGGTAATACTGGTTCATCCTATCAAACTGACACAGGAAAACAAATCTACATTTAACTATGGTCATGAGAGAAACACTACAGAGAGGTTGAATGTCTGCCTTTGTGTGTGTGTGTGTGCGTATGAGAATGCGTACCACTCTCCATCAGCGAACTTGGCGATGCAGTAGTCCCCTCGGCGTGCGGCGTAGGATCCCTCTACAGGCGGCTGGGCAGCGATCTCTGCCCTCATGGTCTCCATCAGACTCTCCAACTGGCCTCCTGACATGGGTGAGAACGGATGGAGAGAGGGAGTGGACAAAAGGCCAAGGCACAGCACTTAAACAAATGTTCAGCAAATATGTTGGATGAGCACTGCTTGGATTCAGCACTAGTCCATTTCCATGAGAAAACACAAAACTTCATAAAATTACACACAAATGTATGGTTTATTACAAGCCAAGCAGGTACCAGTTCAGTTGTACTACATCCTTTACCAAATGCACAAAACTGCCACCCCTGCTTTAGAGAATCAGCGATAACACTTGATACATCTGGACAAAGACAAATGGCACGAGTCCACCTTGCTAGAGCGCACAGCTCCTGATTCAAACTCAATTTAAAAAAAGTTTTAAGATGAGGAGAAAGAAGGAGGTAATTCGGAGGCTGCTCTTTCTTTAACATTTTGTTGCTAATGGTATGCCAGAACTAATCAGCTCACAACCCATGTCACTCCCCATTGCTCTCCAGAGACTCAGGCCCAAAATGGCTGCTAGCTGCACAGCTCAAAAAGGAAATCTCGTCTCTGGTTTCTGTCGCTGTTAGCCCATTAGCAACATGCAGCTAATGCTAGTTCCCTGCTGGAGAACTACAGCTCTCCCAATGGGCCTTTCTCGCCTATCAAGCCATTATATCATGCGCGGCAGAACTATTATGGTGGATTCAAGGCGAGAATGCGACCGTCGATATGGTCTGAGTTGGAGAATTCAGATAGCGAGTCAGGGCTCCATGGACTCACTGACTGCAATAAGTGGCAGCCTGATTTGCAGCCATCAGCTGCAATTGGGGAGCTGTTTGTGTGTGTAATTGAGTGTATGTGTCTCCAAAAGTGTCATTGTGGGTGTGTGTTCCTGCCGTTTGTGTATTGTGTATGTTTGTTTGTGTATGTTTCAGTACGTTCATGCGCGCATGTACGTGTATGAGCGAGTTTGTGTGGGGCCGTGCGTGCGAGGCTGTGTAAAGTGCGGAAGCGCTTACAGCAGCGAGTTTAGCAAAGTGGCCCATGTGAAATTACATGGTGATTTGTTGACAGCCCATTTCCATTGATTTCCACCTGGAGGGGGGGTAGGGTGGGTAATGGAACAGCTCTCTCCAAATAAACACACGCACACATACACACAGCTGTTTCTACACTGGGAGGATATGGAGGTAAAAATGAAATATTCTCAGATATGTAACACTACCAACAGTCATACAGTCAAAGGCAAATAAAGGCACACTATGGAGACAATTAGCAAAGCACAAGCACATACACACACACACACAGAAACAACCATCCAGAGAGTGTAGTGTGTTGAGGTGTGACCCAGGCTAAAGAGTCGCTGTTTTAGCATGTGGCCCTGGGGCCAGCGAAGACGACGACGTCAACAACCACGACACCAACACCAACAAGGTGCAAGACTAACAGCACTTGTGTGTGTGTGTCTGTGTGTAAAATTAGTAGGGTCTGCTTACTATGCGTGTTACAATCAAACAAACAGCTCGGAGGCAGGCAGCACCACAGTACACCCTCCCCCCCCTACACACACACACCTTTCTTTACTCCCTCACTGAGTTCTTATGAGCACCTTATATTATTTCCGCCTGCGTAAGAGCATTTGCTTGTGGAGCACAAGAAGACGAAGGGAAAAAAACCAAAACAATTCGGCTGTTTTCCCAGGTTTATCTGTGCTGAAACAGCCAGGCAGCCGCCAGCCAGCACTGGGCAAGATACCTTCATTAGCATGATGTCAAACTTAAACAGAGAGAGAGAGAGAGTGAGAGCGAGCAACACAGCTAACCCGCAGGGGGTACGAAGGGATGGAGAAGGTGGGGGGGTGGGCGAACGGAGAAACTAGGCCTCGTTAAAGAGGAGCGTGTGAAGGAAAGGCTGATGGGAGCTCAATTTGATTTGGGGGGGTGTCCAAACATCTCATTGGCCACCCACTGCTACACCGACTGCTGATGAATGCAGAGAGGGGAATGGGAATATAAATACACACACAGACACACACCAAACAGACGCATCCTCAGCGTTTTGTAGAAGCTGCAGTTTTTGGAAAACATGTCAGATGAATTGCTTTCCGAACCCCTTGCCTCATCAACACACACACACACACACACACACACACACACAGACAGAGGTGGTGTGGTTACGTCGTGACGCTGTAGCTTTGCCACAGCGGCTTGGTGCAGACTTAGTGGAATGGCATCGGGCTGCGGCTGTCAGAGTCAGCCTCCTCCTTGATTTATTAATCTAATTAAAAAAAGTTAGAGTGTGCCTTCCTTCCTTCTCAGACCAGGGAGGAAGCGTGTGCTAGCGTGCGTTGGTGCGTGCGTGCGTGTGTATTTACACTGACTTATATATTTATTTCCTTTCCTGGGCCATGTTCCACTTTGGGTCCATAGAGGGCTGCATAAATAACACATGAGCTTTAAGGGGGTTCTACCCAGCGATTTATATATACATGTACATACACACACGAAGCCTAATGGATTGAGCTACTTAATATAGCCTAATTAACAATGCTTTATTCATGCAAATGGAATGGGCAGGGAGGGATGGAAGTAGAGCGGTACAGCTTGAATATGAGATACATTAAGTGAGGGACACTATGGTCCACTGGCGGAAGTAGCATAGCCTAACACATGACTTAAACCTACAATATGCAACTTTTCGACTTGAGACAGGTATATTGTTTGTCCCGCCCTCTTCCCCCTTAGGTAGTCATATTCCTGCCACAACACTTGTCACTCATCTTGATGAGCTGTCTATGTTGAAACAGCTTCTAATCTGAAGCTGAGGTAACCAGCATCGGTAAAGCCCACAACAGAGATTGAAGGAGGAGACGACGAATTCAGGGAATCTGCAATTAAGGCAATGTCAATTGCAAATAGGGGATTTACGCATGTATCCACAGGGTCACACACAGACCCAGACTGACAAGGTATGAGATATCCTATTCATTTATTGTTATTTAAAGTCAAAAAGTTGAATGTATTGTAGCTTTAAGGCAAAACAAAGCATATGCATATCAGTGATTATTGGCACACAGACACAGGATAGCGTGCACACACATCCAGACCCAAACCTGAACGCCATGCTATGTTCATTATGTCTGTCTCATTTCGCTGCTTGACGTGTATTTATAAACCAGCTCATCAAGGCAAATTACTGTCATGTGTACATGTAACTGCAGATTAAACTGATCCATGAATACAGTTTAATCTCACAGTTACACATACACTCATCCACATATCGTGCTATGTCACCTGAACATATATTTAACCTGAATGCATTTTATATGTATGGCGCTAATGCAATTTGTCGTGTTTACGTTCACTGGTGCTATGAAGTTAATGTGTTATAAATCTCAGAGTGATTTTACATCTCTACCAAAACCAAATCCATATATAGCTGAAGTTTACATAGGATCTGGTAGGGCTTGCAGTAACAGGGCGCTGACATTGCAGTGCTATGGACCACCGATTTCACTGGGCTGATTTATGATCCACTGTGACCCTTAGATTCACTTTAATTACTGCCGGGTCAAGTCCAGTCACAACGTTAACAGTAAATCCACTTCCCTCAACCAACTACTTAGAAGAACTCCTGGAAAAAAATGGGTTGTGGTGGTTAATGTGTTTTCATGGATGTAGACATCTTTCATCAAATAAGAGTTCACTGTATCAATTATTATATTATAATTTATGTGTTCTATGTTGGTTGATTTACAATTTTAGTTTTTAATTATATTACAGATTGACAAGGAAAAAAACGTTTATTCCAACCTTCCAAACTCATCAATGATGCGTGTACTGTTGATAGAGATCAATTTGGCCAAAATAATTGGTGAATGTGGTGCTGAGACGTTTGGTCTGGTAGTAGGACTTGGTGAAGAATCACCAGTCCAGACATGAGGACTTAAATATATCACACACTTATGTGAAAATGTAAGGCACAATGTAGACACATGTGCAGACATGCATGCACGCGCACACACACCATTTTCCATTCACACCGGATATCGTTTTTGTTCTTACCTTTCCCACCCACACACACACACACATCTTCAGCCCCTTCCTGACATCTTGATTGAGTAGTGAACCAACACCTCTTAACGTCTACACCTTTCCTCCTCCTGCGCCCCTGTGCATTATATATCGTGCCGGTCCACATTCACAGGTGAAAGACTGCAGGGTGCGTTTGATTTCATATGCAGAGTACACCTCATGCATTCTCATCATCCCCTCCTAGGATTCACAGGTCTAATTTGCTGTGCAGGCATCTTGGGCCATGATGGCCTGGCGTTGGGGTCACCAATTTATTAGGCACACATCATCCATGTGTTGGTACAACAGTAGTTTCTTAAATCAGTCTCATAAAATCAGCCATAAATTTGGAATTTGAATTAGTGATTACAATTTCCAAATATTAATGGTAAATTAATTAAATTAATTTGGATAGCAGTAGGCAAGCTACTGTGCAACAATGAATGAAGTTTATTATACTAGTAATGTATCAAATGGCTGTACAATTTGAGTGTAATAGGCAAAACACCGTAAAAAATCCTATAGCACAACAGGTAGTGTGTGTGTATGTGTGAGTGGGGGAGCAGTATGCGTGCGTGTGTGTGTGAGGAACAAAGGGTCATAAATCAGGAGCTCAGATGGAGGGAAAGCGGTGCAGGCCAAGGCCTCCCTGAGTTAGTAAACTGAACTGAATGAAAATTTTAGGGATGCTATCTAATTACCAAGGTTATTAGAAAGGATCAAAACAATTAGTTGTTCTGGGGAAAGGAGAGTTAGCGCGCTACAAAGACTCCAGACGCGTATTGGTAATGCACACACATAACTCTCTTAAATGTAATATCTAAATCTAATAAAAGTTCTAAATCTAATCTAAATCTAATAAATGGTCTAACGCAAACTGCCCCGAATTTATTTCACAAAGGAATGCAATTACTTTCGGTGGGCAATACACATTGATTAGGACTAATCCAACTCTGCCCAGATGATTTAGCCTTGCTTTAAGAGCCGTTGGGGTCCAAAGTCGTTCTCGTGTGTATATGCAGTTTTTGGGCCAGCAGAAAGGAAGAATTGGAAGAATTATTGTAGAATTCAGAGTTCATCAATGGGAATCATGTGAAGAGGGAAAGCTGTTCGCCACACTTTCTGCAGGTTGCAGCTGCATTGGCCTTCTGTGCCTTCAGGTTCGCGAAGATTGTACAGGCGCTATAGACTGGTTTCAACTTTTTCATCATCTTCACTGAGATCATCAGGTAAGAAAATAGAAATTAGCTTTACATGCTATACGCTTGGGAGCACACAGTAAAGCAGAGCCCTCTGGGGTCAAATGAGCAAATGCCTACAGCAGTGTGACCTCCCAGTGAAATGGGCACGTATCAATGTGCACAGTCACATCAACAGGAAATACAACCAAGACACTCTGCAATATAGAGACGTGGACTGCAATTTAATGTTGGCACAAAGACAACTAAAAATTTGTGTGCAAGGAAGGGTAAAACGTGTCGAGTGTGATTCCCTATTTTGTGTTGAAGGGAGAGCCAAAGCGATGATCCAAAAAACAGCCAAACCACTGACTGTGTCTGATCCTGGCCAATCTCTCTCTCTGTCTTTATCTCTCTCTTCCTCTGTTGGTTTTTTCTCCCTCGTTCTGTAATTTGTTTATGCACCATTATGGCTGCAGCTGTTTGTAAATCATATATAATTACATTGTGAATGCCCAGTGCAGAATGAGAGAGCGATTAGGCTTAGAAAGGAGAAAACAAGGGATAGAGAGAGAGTGAGAGAGAATGAGAGAGAGAGAGAGAGAGAGAGAGAGAGAGAGAGAGAGAGAGAGAGAGAGAGAGAGAGAGAGAGAAATATAAAGACAGAACAATTTTAGAGGTTGATTATGATCACATTTGATTATAGTGTGGCACACGGTGTGTGAGCAGAGACGAGGGGGGAAAACAAAAAGCCAATGAAAACAGTGAATCATGTGCCCTTTCGCTATGCGTCCCAAGGCCGTACTGAATTCTATTAAGCTGTTTACGAAAGCCATTAAACCAGAGGAGGGTAAATAATCACAATATGACAGAAGTAGAGGCCAAGAGAGCAGCGGTTGCTTATGAAAGCATTCTCATTTCCTGGCTTATAAGAATGAAGGAATTAAAAGACAAAGCGGAATGCTGTGAAAAGGACGCTCAACAGGGGAAACAAGTGACCAGAGAGGATGGGGCATCAGTGGCTGTAATTAATGAAAGACAAAAGAGAGGCAACATCTGGAGGAGTGAAACACTGAGGGATGTGTGCGATGAAGCGGACGCACACATACAAAACCATTTCGCATCAACGTTCCCGACCATCTAAGATCTGTCGCGGTCTGCGTAGGCAACACGGAAGGTGCATCTTCCACCGAGTGACGTGCAGCCGATGAGCAGAGCCTTGTGCTTTAGCTCACCTGCTGGTTGGGGGTGTTAAATATGCATGAGGTTTGGATGGGTGTATCCTCTGGGGCAGGGGGATGGCTGTGTTTGAGGACATGCAAGCAACGGTTCAAAAGGCAAAAAAGGCCGCACTGACAAACAACACAAGACAGAGACAGACAGGCACAGTATGTGCTGGCTTGGGAGCGGACACGGGCAAATGTGCATACGTGCTAACACACACACACACACACACATATACATACGCCTGTTATCCAATGATACATAACACCTGTTACCCAGCGATCGAAACAGATTCAAAGGCAATATCTCACTTAGGGATATTTGTACACTATCCACAGACAAAAAGTGTGACAAGGAGGGAGCTGGGGCAGCAGGGAGGATGAGATGGCTTTATGTGGAGCTATTTACTCCCCTTCCTGACTGACGTTTAGAGTAGAGTGTCAGCGTCTGCCGAGCATTGAGGGAGGCCACCATAAAAAACAAATGATCACCCAGCTTGACTAATAGCGCTCCAGGCCCGCAGGAGAGCGATATGGATTATGCCTCGCGCAATAGCCACCCCGCCACCCCGAGTCCCCCATCCCATTCTACCCTTCCCCGCAGTCTGTAGCCTTTTCCAGCAAATTACCGTTTCTGTAATTGGAAAAGCCATCGCCGAAAAATCTAAACAGAGACAGCATCTGCGGCTCTCTCTTTTTGTATCAGTCTCTCCCACTCCTCCTCTCCCTTCCACCCGTCGAGCCTCATCGAGTGCAGCTAATGCCCTGTTTTGATTGCAAGGAATCCAAATATACTCATAAGCCCGCCCGCGGCATGTTTCGGGGAGGGAGGCTGAGCCAGGCCAATTCTGAAGAGAACCCCATATGGACCTGTGAGTGGTTCACCGCTGTGAAAAGTGTCATTCAGCCATTTGCTTGAGGTAACAGGCCCAGGAGTTGACATTAGCACAAATCAAGCGCACTAGGATAGTGCAGGATGTGGATGAGGACGCTTATTTCCGCATGAAAATCAAAAGCACCCCACCTCAGCCGACAGGTGAGCTGACCTTTTAGAAGCCAAGTTGCGCATCTGATTTAATAATGAATGCCTTGGCGGGGGAGAGGGAAAGATCATCCGGGCAGGGCTCTGACCTCTAAATATTGCATCTGCTGCAGTAGCAGGGAGCTGAGAGAGTGAAAAACAGCAGTGTCGGCTGCTTCTTCCACTGCTGCTCTCGTTTACTTGCTTGGTTACTTTCTTTACTTTCAGTGTGTGGTACAGTGCCACCACAAAAAGGCCTGATGCACACTTCAGCTCAATAAAACATGACAAGGATATGGTCCAGGGTCCATGGACTCTTCAGGACAAGGATTTAAAAAAAGAAATAAATAAAACAATCAGAGGCAAGACATAATTAGACAATTAAATTAGAACAAAAACAGACTTCTCTATTCATCACCAGAAAAAAAAAAACAAAGATTCTGTTGGCTCTTGATGCCCACAATGCCATCGCAAAGATATCTCCTCTGAAACCTCACATGGACAACAGCAACAGGCAGCCTTGTGACAGCCAACCTCGTTTTCCCTTAAGCTCTGCTGTACATAGTGGTCTTCAGTTGGCTGCCTTGCCATGACATCCAATTAGAAAACCCCTCACCAAGATCAATATGGAACGCTAACGCTCATGTCCTCTTATTGAAATCAATACTAGTGAATGCCAGTGCGACCAGGGGAACTTAAGTACACTTCAGAATATAGAAGAGGAAAGGGAAGAAAGGGGAAGGCAGGGTGCTGTGATATATTGTAGGGAGGCCATATTGGCTGAAGATGTCTTGACCTTGGAAGGCAGACATTTAAGAGGGCAGATAAATAAAGAAAAGCTCCAAGGGGGCTGAGATTAAGAAGGGCATAAATAAGGAGCAAAGACCAAAGTCCATATGAAAACTAACAGGCAATCGGCAGTATAAAAACAGCCCAGGCAAAAGCAAGGCAATATAGGCAAAATCGAAAAATGAAATTTCAAACTAGTGGAATTCAAATTCAAAAGACAAGAAAATTGGCCTGATCTGAAGCCTAGGCAGAGAGAGAGCAGCTCCCTGCTTGCTTTGCTCCATCGGCGGCCGGGTCCAGCGTCATTAGGTGAGGAACAGCTGCTGTGTGTAAAAGGTAGAAGTGTGAATAATGTGGACGGAGTGGCACCTGGTTGGGGGGAACGACTCCACTCATTATGACTCTGTACGGCTGCCAGGAAACAAGCACTAGACAGGATGTACCGCCGACTGGGCTGCAGCTGAGGCTCGGGGTGG
This sequence comes from Centroberyx gerrardi, assembly GCF_048128805.1. Lineage (NCBI taxonomy): Eukaryota > Metazoa > Chordata > Actinopteri > Beryciformes > Berycidae > Centroberyx > Centroberyx gerrardi. The sequence continues at coordinate 9,706,353 of NC_136020.1, forward strand.
GGAGAAAATGTGTTCGCCGGCCTAGGCCAGGCCGCGCAATCCGGTCCGATGGAGAGGACGTCCGCGGGAAGTCCGAGCCAGGGAAAGGCCGCTAGCCTGGCGGAGGGAATCCTGTAGAAATGCAGCCCGTGTTCCAGGCTGAGGCCATACGCAGCCAACGCAGGATGGAGTGTTTTAACTAACATGAACACATCAGGAGATTGGGAACCTGGTTGTGTATATGCCAGATATCATGATGAGAACATGGCCCTAAGGTCAGAGGAAGTTTACAGGAAAACTAAGTCAGGTATACTATAGTTCCTTGGCCAAAACACCCCAAAAAGTAGCATTGCGTTCAATATCCAGGTTCCCCACAGCCATCATGGTTCTGCACCTATAATGTCTTCCAAGCTATATTTAGCAGGTCTTAATTATGCCGGCTCTCCAATATAGCGGCAAACCTTGAGCGGTGCATAGCGCATAGTCACTTCCTCCCCCTGTGCCTGGAGTGGCCTCTGTCTTTTACAGTGTCCAAGGTCACAGAGATCTATGCAGGTCCCCCTCTGACAGTAATTACATATAGCCTCCGGAGAGAGAGAGAGAGAGAGAGAGAGAGAGAGAGAGAGAGAGAGAGAGAGAGAGAGAGAGAGAGAGAGAGAGATACACAAAGAAAATAGGGAGAGATGGAGAGGGGAAGGAGGGAGAGAACAATGTGTGTGGAGAGAAAGTGTGAGACAATGAGAGAGATGAACGCACAGAGCGACAGATAAAGGCCCTTAAGATAAACCGAGAATTTAAAAGAGCGCAATCCCTCAAATTTCCTGCTGACTAGGAAAAACCATTTCCAACATGAAATTAATCACAAACGGAGCTCATACATACAAAAAGGCATCGATATGGGAAAAACCCACACTTAGAGTAATTAAATGTGAATAATTAAAAAGTGAAAAAAAAGTGTGAAATACAGAGTGCTTGCGACCCCCGGAGAATAAAAGATATTACGAACTATCCATTTCTCCCTACAGTGTTTGAGAATTATTTAGAAGATAGCACAGCGCTGAGATTACCACACTAGGCCTGCGTGTGTGTGTGTGTGTGTGTGTGTGTGTTGTCCACAGGCAATGAAACACAGGGTGCAGTGAGCTGCTTGCACTGCACAAGCTCGTCTTTTAGACTATTGGGGAGATAAGTGGTTTCACACTGAGTGTTTACGCACAATGATTTGTTTATTTTTCTTTGTGTTTATATCTACATACTATTCTGCTGAGTTTTATTTATTTATTTTATTTAACCTTTATTTAACCAGGTAAGTCAATTGAGAACCAATTCTCAAGTTACAGTACATAAGGTTTAGGTTTGGGGAATGTGGCGAATATTTGGACGTCTAATCCTTCAGACTTCCAAAGCACCGTGCTTCCTATCATGAGTTAAAGGCTGATCATACATGATTGATGGGAAACCAAATTATTATAATCACATTAGGTCAGTGATCACTTCAGGTAAGGGAGGAGGAAGTTAAGACACGTAAATGGCCCACACCTCACATCATCACACTGTCAAAGTCAAATCCATATACTCCTATTCTCTACTTCAAGTTACTTCCAAGAACTCTTGTTTCTGGCTCCTGTCCCAGTCGTTTTGTGTGCGTGTTTGTGTGTGTCAGAGTGTGTAATTAGGCGGGCCGGGGAAAGGCCAGGGAAAAGCCAGTTAGCCTTGCCCTCCCTGTCGCGGGTGCTCTGTACCTCAAGGTTGGTCAAGGAGTCTTCGCCGAAAGTGTTCTCCAGCTGGCAAATGGAGTGCTGGCAGTGGCTGCCAAAAAAAACACTGACTGTGGCCTTTGACTCTGATCTTAGCTGGAAAAAGTGTAACAGGAGAGGAGGAAATAGCTAGGTGCAGTGGACGCGAACAATCACATTTCCCAAGCGTAATGTGGGTCTGCATGCACAATTTTGGTGAGGGCTTTAAGCATTTGTAATTGTCCAGAGCTGGGGAATATTTCAAGTCACTCCTATAGGACTTCACAGCACCTTATGTGATAGAAATGGTATGTAAGAGGTTAAATGGCATGGCCTAAGTGTTTTATACATGGGAAGAGGCTTGGGCCATAACGCGTACATAAAAAATCTATTTCACACTGGTTGAGGCAAAAACCAATCAAAATTTGATTTAAGCTAGCCAATCTAAAGGGGGACATGAACTGTGGCACAAATTGATGCCCCAAACATTATAACCAATTTACCGGCTATGTAAAATGTTATGCTGTCATCAAGCGCAATCTCAAGAGCATTTATGAAATTCAGCCTCCGCTCCCAAGCCTATCTCTGTATACAAATTCCTGCACTTCAGAAATTGAGGGTAAGGGGAGAGAGAGGGGGTGGAACATGTAATGATATTGCAAAGCACTCAGCTTGTATGATTTTACAGGCCCCAACGCTTTGATGTGCTCTTCAAGGGGCTGGTACGACTTAATGTAGCTTTAAGGAAGCGTCAGCGGGAATGAAAGAGACCAAGGAAGAAAAAGAGACAGGGAGGGGAGGTGAGGGGGGGGGGGGGGGTTGGGCAGCGTGATAGAGAGGGAGATGAGGAGAGTGAGGCAGGGGGTGAGGACCGGTCAGGTTTTGCTTCCCTGCTGAAAATAACAATTTTTTTTTTTTTAACTTGCACATAAGGTTCTTGGTGGAAGAACACGGACCAATTAAAAACTAAAAAAAACACCCCAGCATTGCTGGATCATCTAAAATTGAGCCTTTAGAAGAGAAAAGATTAAATAACTCACAGCTATCCTGTCAGAATACTCTGAGGGCAGCAATATAATGCTTGGAAGAAAAAAAAAATGCAGTTTGTGTGCAATTTCTTTAAATGCAACATTTATGCTGCTCCTGAGAGAAAGTTGGGAATGCTTTGCGTCTTGCTGTTTCCCCAGGTCCCTTATATATATTTCAAAAGGAATTTAAGAAGAAATATGCCAAAAATCAATAAAAAAAAAACACTTTCATCCCCTATTCATTTTCTCATGTGTAGCTTTTGCATACTGTTTCCCAATGCTAAGAGGTCCCTCCACTGCAACCGACCTTGTAGATATTGCATAACCCCCCCTCCCCCCACCTCCCCACCTCCAATCCATTATTCACATGTACTTCTCCCATGTTTACAGTATGTGCTGCTGACTGCATTAACCCTAGATGCAGGCTCACATATGACACGAGCATTTCAGCCCCTTCCCAGTGACAACTGATGCTGATCAGTGATAAAACCTGGCACATCGCCTTAACATCACTCCCGGCTTAGAGGGGAGAAAGGCTGAAGTAGCCAGAGGGGGTGCATGGGCTTTAGATTTGAATCTACAGCTTGTAGGAAGAAGAGGAAGAAAAGATTGTTTCTGAGTGCTTTCCAACACCTGGAGGTTTCCAGGAATGGTGTATTTGTCTGTGAGTCTAAGTGTATGGAGTGAGTGAAGGAAAGAGAGGGAGAGGGCATTTAGAAGAACTGGCGGGGCCAATTGCTTTCCACACTCATACGTGATTGGATTGTTACGCCCCTAGTGATGCCCAGGCTCAGATTGGCTGTAAGTGAAGGCAAATTAATTAATTATGGCAGTAAGGCAAATTAAGAGGTGACCAAAGTCAATTTCATGGCCCCTGACAAAGTCGACTGCCACTGAAACCAGATGTGGTGGGAGCTGAGAGGGAGAGCTGCACATCCCTGACTGCTCACACACACAAGAATCCACACAGTGAAGAGAGACAATGATCGACATCAAGAGACAAGAAGAGACAATGATCGACATCAAGGCTTCAAATCTGTTCCGGTTGGTGTGTGAATGTGTTCCGTGTCCAACGTAAAATCAGTTTTTCTACTTGTTGTGTAGATTCATGAATGGGTTTTATAGCACACATCTAGAATAGTGAGGGGCAAGAAGCATGAGTGTGTGTGTAAGCACTTGTGTGCACAAATACTTACACACACAGGTAAAGATGTATACACACCCCCCCCTCTCTTTTGCTAAGGTAGAGGACGGTCCATTAGGCAAACACACTACCTGAAGGATGGACCGTTAACCAGCGCAAATCAGTAGAGGGGGAGGTATTATGTGTGAGAGGCACACACACACACACACACACATATAGCTTGTCAGAGGGAGCAGCCATGCAGGGACACCAGGGATTGTTAGCTTTCCCATCTCCAAACTTTTCCCTCCCTTCCTCCCCGCGTCAGTGGTGACAGGAGGGGATGGTGTGATTTATTCCTGTCGTTCACTAGTAAAAACAAGCGGAACATCCTTTGTTTTGTTTCTATTGGAGGGAGGGATGCTGCAGCGAGGGATGAGGTGAATGTCTGTGCAGTAGAGATAATTGTCATTCATAAAGTCAGTCTGGTGTGAAAAAAAAAAAAAAAGAGGCGAGAGAGTATTGCTGGCACCTCTGTGTGGAGGTATTGTTTTAAGAGCCATTTAGTATGGGATTGTCGCATAGCATAATGAAGTATGTACAAATAATACAAACACTTTTACTCAATAGCAATTTTAGCAATTTTCCAATTTACATTCGGTGTATATATTCAAGTCTGCTGCTCCTGTTTTGCGAGTTGCTCTTTCAGAATGATTCCCAAAGATATAACTATACAGTTGGCCGACTTCAATCATCACTCACCATTTATCACACAATTGTCATTAATATCGCTGTATTTGGCCCGTTGGGGTTAGGTCCAAAAATCTACCTCACCACCCACACACATTTGTGTCAACACATGCAAGTACAAACTAACCCCAACCCTACATTCAGACAACCACACGCACAGACACACACACTCACAGGTATCACATACAGACAATCACCCTCGCACACGCACACACACACACACACACACACACTCTCCAGGTACCTGTCTCTACATCCTGGGAGTAGAAGTGCAGGCTGTCGCTGATCTCGGTGACGTAGACTGATCTGTAGTTGGCCACACGCTCCTTCTCCTCTGACAGATGCACCACCTCCTCCACTGGCTTCTCCTCATAGTTAGCCCAGATCTATAGTACACACACACACACACACAGACAAACACAGGTGATACAAACATGTCAGTGGACTTAGAAATGCATTAAAACCCAAGTCGTGCGCGAGTTAGAGTACCAGGTCTTTGCAATACAGATGTGGTGCAGAGCTGCTTAATTTCTTCTAAGATTATTTGTGCTATAATTGAGAGAAAATGTAAAAAGACAGATTGGTGAATAGATAACGTGACACAGAACAAGAGTCGAAACACTAAGAACCAAGTGGGCCTTGGAAATGTCCTTGGTATGTCCACTCATCAAGAAATATTTCGAATTTTCCCTATCTGCTCGATGAACTATGATTTGCACATTTTTCTCTGATGACGGATTTGTTTTCATATCTATGAGTCTAAAAGAGACTCTATCAGACCTTGCTGGCATATCTCACTCATCATCTTTGACCAAGCAAAGAAAAGTGTCAGGTATCAATACACACTCAGTACAGATATCCAAAACAGGCTACGATACCCACATAAAAACACCCAATGTTTCCACCAGCCAACATTCTTTTTTGAGCAAGACCCAGAGGCTCTGAGTGAGTGTGTGTGTGTGTGTGTGCGTGTCTGTGTGTAAGCAGGTCATATCCTCCCTATGCTGCATCAAGGTTGGTTCTCTGTCGGCTCCCCGAGAGAAACAGAGGGCAGGAGGCTCATTAGGGAGGAGTGCTTCGCCTGAAGCCACATATCAAACTGTACGGACATTGGTGGAGTGGTGTGTGTGTACGTGTGTGTGAGTGTTTACAGAAAGACTGAATACAGTAAGTTTCTATGCAGCTTCAACTACAGTGTGTTAAGCACGTGCATGCACACATACACACACAAACAGGATGGTCAGGATGAAAGCGAGCTAATCAACTCCCTGCAGATGAAGCGGTGGGGTGGAGAGTGAGGGAGATGTATAGGAGGAGACAGGGAGCGAAGATGGGCGGTGAACTCAAAAGTCAGATAGAGCAGCCAAGCTTCACAGCGCTCCAACTTCTTGTGTAGCACCGGCGCAGCTTGTTACCATTCATTTCTGCAGGCTATTTGGGAAGTGTTCACTTTCAAAGGATAGAGAAAGAGAAGGAAAGAGGAGCAGACAGTAACTGTAGTTTTTTATTTATTTATTTATTTTTTTCTGCACAGTAATATTAGCCAATTAGGTTCTGGCTAATTATTTAACTGCATGGTATCATCGAGCTAATTAGATTAGCGAGTTTTAGTGTTGTCTTTTCTCTCTCTCTTCTCTCTCTTCTTTGCAGAGCAGCACTAGTGTTAGGGCTAAGCTAATTATACCCGGGGCTTTTTTTTTTCTTTTTTTTTAAATATGCTGGCTCTTTGGCATGCTAACATTAGCCAATTACCACATTGATGTGGTACTGTGCAGTGGCAAGACATTTACAGGAGTGATGTGACTGAAGGGTTAGGGTGAGAAGTGTGTGTGAGAAGTATGTGCGAGCAAGGGAGAGAACTTGCTACTACTGCTGAATGGGATTTTGAAAAAAAAAAGAAAGAAAGAAAGGAAAAAAAAACTTTATTAGCCATGGAACAAGTGACAGAAGCGCTGAGCCCTGCTGCCCTGCCTACCCGCTAACAAAAGACAGGGTCACACTACCCAATTACATTCAATTATTCATCCCACAAACGCTAAATAAAGAAAGAGTTGGAGGAGGGAAGAAAAAAAAGGAGGGAAGGAAGGGGAAAAAAAGGAGGTAGAATTCTGGGGATTGAGGGCGGCCGAGGTTAATGAAGACCGAAAACGCAGCTACGCTTCGCAAACTTCCAGAACAGCCACAGGATTTTTTTCCTACAGCATTGGACAGGCATGTGCATAGGCACACACACATACACACAGCCACATACACGTATATATGCACAAGCACACACACACACACACACACAGCCTCTGGTAATAGATATGCTTCTCACAATGCGGAGCGAGGTGACATGGCCGGGCTTTTAATCAAACCTGCAGCACCAATCAGGGATGACAAAGATTAGCGTGTCACCATTCATTACCGTGGTGAGCATCACGATGGCATCTGGGGGGGTGGGGGTGGGGGCTGGGGGTATGGTCACCATGGGCACCAGGCACAGCCAGCAGGCTGCTTGACCTGCGACTTGGTGTTGAGTATGCACGTCACAGCGGCAAGGGCATGGGTACAAAAACACAAACGGACACACACACTTGCCACCCCCCATTGGAAGCTCGACATATAGCGGTATATGTGCTATAGGCTCAATCACACGACTGGGTTGTGGCAGAGGCAAAACTGGCACGAGTTCTCTTAGACATACTGTAGAGCTCTATCTATTTCTAATGCACAAACAAACACACACACATGCGCGTGCATGCTGCGCCCAGGGCTGATGACCTTCCGTGAGCAGCCAACCATCCCTGTTTGTTCCACTTGAGTGCAGGTATGTGACTGCTGCTTCTGCTGCTGCTCTGCTACTGCAGCCAGACACTAGTGCCACCAGGCTGCCAGAGAGAGAGGGAGAGGGAGAGGGAGAGAGAGAGAGAGAGACAGAAAGAGAGGGAAGGGAGGGATAGAGAGATAGGGGAAAGGAAGACGAAGAGAGACCTGTGGTCCTACTATGGTTGTGTGGGGAGATTCAGAACGAGAGCGAGACAGAGAGAAAGATCAGAGAGATGTGTGGGAGAGACAGACAGAGAGAGAGAGAGCGAGGGCAAAAAAGGGGGGCACAGACAGAGAGAGAGAGAGAGAGAGAGAGAGAGAGAGAGAGAGAGAGAGAGAGAGAGAGAGAGAGAATGAGGGACAGAGAGAAACACAGAAAGAGCGGCAGGCCATTAAGTTTGGGCTGAAAGGACAACAGGTTCTAATAATGGAGGGCAAGCTGAGAGAGATGGCAGAAGAGGTTAGGCTGCCCTTCACAACACACACACATTTACACAGCAGTGAGTGGCAAGTGAGGCCAGTGGGCTAATGTGACGATGGGGCGACTGCAGCAGTAGGCTGCTCTCATGCTACATGGTGACCACCAGCACCACACGGAGATAAATGCTCAAAGAGGCTTTGGAGCGCTGGTCACTCTTTGCTGGTAGGGATTAGGCCTCTTCTCTTTCCCATTTTCTTTTTACTATGCTATGTTGTTTTGTTTTTCTTCTCCTCTACTTTTCTTCTCCCTTCACTCTCCATCCCCTTGCTTGTTTTTTTCCAGCTGTTCCTTACCGATCTTACTCCTCCAGTCTCAGTCTTTCATGCATGTCTCCTCCTTTCAAAAGCACTACAGTGGGAATTCATAGATGGTCAACAATACAAAATATTTTCTATCAAACGCGCCCTGTTCATAGAAATGAATCATCTCTGAGAAACAAACTTTTTCTCTCAGCCCACTAGCCCAAGTGGTTGGGAGACTTGAGCAGATAAAACCTGCAAACAATGGCTGCCAAAGTGTCTGGCCACGTAGAAGAAATAACCGGCTGCAGACAAACTGTTGCAGCGATTCACTGGTGGCAAGAGTTAATTTCCCACCCTGGCACACCGGGTATCTTGCTGACGGAAGAGCCGCTCTTTGAGAGAGCTGATGAGTGCAGCTCTCCTATGGAGAGTAAAGTGGCCTGCTGGTTGACTTAGTGGAACTTTGGCTGACCATTTCTAATCTAATGAAGTGCGTGGTAGTCTAGACAGACTCGGCTGTGGTGCTACATTCATATATTCTCACACACACAAGCACAGGTGGATGAATACACACAGACAGATGGGTGAATGAACACACACAGTGCCCAAACTAGGGGGATGGGGGCTGTTTTGAACATTGATTAAAGGTGACAGTGTGTCAATTCCAATAGTGTGTGCTCGGCCCGCTGAGACGAAATCGCCATCGCTACCCGAAGTACACACCGTGTACTTTGGTTAGTGGGCTGCTACCCCAGTCCTCTGTGTGTTCCAGAGTGTGAGGACACATAGACACACACACAGAACAGACAGCAAGATACTGAGGGTTTGGTATGAAAGGGGTGGAAGTGACATTCTGGCTGAAAATCAGTACTGTATATAATTGGAAAGCTCTTGCTGAGCTCCATCTGATGGTCAAAAGTCCACACTTATAATCATTAACAAAGTTACAATAAAGAGGAAAATCCAAAAGACTTAAGTCTCTCAAACCCTAGATTAAATTTGGTGCAAAAAGGGTGTAGCTGCACTTAATAGCTTTTTTTTTTCTGAATCTTAATCTCTGTAAAAATATAAATGGTTTCCATGTTATGTTTTGCTCTGCTATAAAATTAGGAAAATGTCACTTGCGCCACTAATCCTCGATACACTCAGAGTACAGTGTTCTTAAAATGGAACATTATGAGCAGCACTCGAAGCACAGCGTACTGTATCTCCACAATTCCACATTAACCTGTTTTCATATGGGCTTCCTGGACATCTACAGTGCCCAGATGTCGCTGCACTCTGATTCAAATCCATGTCATTGGATAAAGTCACCCAACTCTTGCAACCCATGAGGAACTTCTGAGACAATGCAACTGTCACAAACCAACTGAAGCGTGAGTCATATGGGCAAGACGATATCGAGCAATCTCACTTGTTACATGGGAACTTACATAGTTCCATTGTTAATTCATTACCCAATTGTACTTGGAGTACAATTGAAATCAATAGAAGTGTGTTATTCATAAGAGTGCACTTTGTAAATCAATTTAGGCCCTATTATATCCCTGATGAAACCCCTTTGGGGAGAATGGTTCATTAATTCAAGGGGGGTGTGTGTTTCTCTCTCTCTGTCTCTCTGCTGTCTTCACTTTGAGCCCTAGTTCAGGAGCTCACATCAAAAGGCTTAAAGTTACACCTTCTACACAGGCTGGCATGAGTGGAAAGGCACGCACGTCAGTGTGAAACTACCAGACCTGGAACTACATTTGAAGGCACTTTTTATGGTTTGTTGTCTCCTATTTAGTTGCTAGGTGGGTGGGTTTTGCAACATAAAATGATACAAAGCGAGTTCAGTAAATCAAAGGAAAGCAATGGAAAGCCAATTTAGGATACATTTTTGTGACCCCACCCATCTGATACTCCATGTAGGTTAAAACAATCACTTGGAATGATTTTGCAAGTGCTATTTGACCCAGGTCTAGAAAATGACAGGGAATCTCCTTGAGTAGTCCTGCCTTATAACCCCACCTGCATTTGCTCTCCATCGCCACATTAACCAATCAAAATGGAGAACTACCTCTATTCTGAAATGTTGTGTACACAAGCTTTACCTGTAGAATACAAAAAGCTCTGGAAAAGAAATCTGATTGGCATACAAAACGAGAAAGGCCTCATTAGAAATCTACGTTGGAGTCTCGCATTAATGAGTGGAAAACAGGTTGGAGAGGCAGAGAGGTGGACGACCCTGGATTTCCTGTGGCTCGATGATGCTGTCCCTATTGACGAAGCCATTAGAGGTGGGGAATGATTAACAAGACGGACATTCGCTTGATTGAGGGGCACTCTGCTACACAATCCGTAACATGGCTTGGCTAGCCTACCTGCTTTTGGCTAAAGCAAACTAATGTGTTGAGAGATGAGGCTTGTAATGGCAGGACATGATCCATGACAGCACACACGTATGCGTGCCCGCAAGCAAGTAAGCATGCACCATTGAAACACTCTCACACGCACACACACAATCTCAACCAATGTAAATTGCGCCTCTGTATGCAAGCAGGGATAATATCAGCCAAAACTTTCCTCCATAAAACTAACATGACGATTTAAAATATTAATACTTTTATTCACATTCATGGCAACAAATAAAAGACCCATTCATATTAGAGCAAATCAAGTGAAAAATAATTAAATGAAATAAGGTCCTGGAACGAGTGCTACAAAGTCTGAAAGTCCTTGAATTTCCTCTAATAATACATGATAGGGGATTCATAACTCTTTACTCACGCATAATCGATTTAGAACATTTTTCCTACCCTGGGGGCTTTTAGTTAAGCCTTTTATTACAGTCAAACAAAAGAAATAAACAGAATAATGAATATTCTCCTATTGGGGCCCAAATATTGTAGTTTTGGGAGTTCCCTTGCAATACCAATCCCTTAGACCAATAACCAAAAACACAATCCACAATAAATATTAGGAATTGTAGCACCGCTAAATTTCACACATGGGAAATGACAGCAACAAACCCTATGGCCTTCCCCAATAGGCCAACTTTCCCCACGTACAGCTTTTTGTTTCCAATCTATAATATAGTTTATGATCAATATCTACATGCCAGTCCGGATGGATAGGTGAAAAGGTTTACAGCTGATGAATGTGCATATTCATAAATCAAAGTGGTGTTGATGTTATTTAGTATATGCAATGTTATGAGGGGATGACATGTTGAAAAACGTACACTGAAGGGAGTTATGTAAAGTACAGCAGCACTGGGAATGTGGATTAAATATCATCATGGGAGAGGTGTGTGTGTGTGTGTGTGTGCCTTTAAGTTCTCCACATGTTCAAATGCCATTTTAATAAAGCCATCCATCAAAATGGTACAAAAGAACCCCTCTTTTCCTCCTCCTCTCTCCTCCTGAGTGCAAATGTTCATTTTTCAATCCTGGCTTTTAAAACCAATACCACTCATTGCCAGTGACTGATCTGACAAAAGGTTGGTGTCAAGTAAATCCTCGGGGGCCCATGGAGGTACGACATGCCTTGATTGAGCGACAGGCGGGCCATCGGGGTCCTGAGTTTGATTTATTGGCTTATCAGAGTTCATTTGAGGTAAAATGATCACGATGTATGTGACACAGCTGACCCGCGGTCGCTTCAGTCTCCTTGATGACCTCCGATCCAAACGGTGCAACCGGGAAGAGAAGCAAGGTTGTCTTCACCATTCTCAATAGGACAGAGAGACTGACTGACTGACTGACTGACTGACTGACTGGTGTCAGGCTGGCCCGCCCACTCTGCTACACCAAGGAGAAAGGAGGATGATGACAGCAGTAGAAATGGATGGCAGAGCCCTGTTAGTCAAAGACGTTAACCCAATCCAATCCAGCCTGCCTCCAAGGTTAAGAGGGGGTGTTGATGACACATTAACCCCTGATGGCTCACCCTGTCGTGGGGGGTTAAGTGAGAGAGGGGCGGCTGTGGCGATGGGGGAGAACTGATTTACGGGATGGGCGGGGTGGGGTTTGTTGGTATGCAGGCTGTGTTGCCCTTCCTTCACTTTCCCACTGCTCTCATATTCAGATGTAATGCATGGCTGCCTTGGTCACAACACCGCCATAAAACACATACGTATCAGGACACGTGCACACACACATATACACACACACGTGCGTGCACACAGGCACGGCTGTGGCCTTGGGAAGAAGTGGTGCAGGTTGAGCTACGATGTGGTAGCAATATTGGACCTACCCCAGTGGGGTAACAACACCACAACTGCTTATGGGCTTGCAAGGCCACATGCGTGGACATGGTAACAAAACATGTCAGTTGCACACAGGCCGATTTGACATGCTATAAAAACCGAGATCACACAACACCAATGGCTATATCAGGGTTAGGAGAGGCCGCTGGATGAACACCTCAAACACACAGAGAAACCCTGAGGCCAATCTCAAGTGCTGTAGCCATCAGGAAATTTTCAGATGTTTATTCCCCCTCTTCCCCTCTTTTTCCTCTTTTCCAGGAGTTCCAGTCTTTACACTACTTCACACTACTCACTTTGGCTGCATGATTATGGAAAAAAAAATATATAATCCCAATTACTTTGCTTAATATTGTGATCATGATGATTATTTGCCTCATTTTCAGGAAACAAAATTATTTTATTGTACTTTTGGAATTTGGACCTTAACATAGATCGTTTTTTTTGTTTTTAGATTTTTCCAAAGTTGGTCTATGTAAGGTTTCTCCCTTTCTTTCCCACTGCAGCTGCATGCTTCTCCATCTTAACTTTTGTCTTGGTCACATGGGTGCATGTTGCACATTCAAAGGCTGGGTTTGGTCACTCGTAATGGAGGCGCTTGATATACTACACTGGGACTCTCATGGGAATTTAAGTATTAATCGTTATTAATCAAACATAACATAACATTTACTCTCTATTGCACTCATTCTTAGTCGTTCTACGTGGATGCTGCATGGATCTACAACCTTGTGGATTCATACAAGTCATTCATAGAGGGTGACATTAAGACAGTTACAGGTTCATGCTGAGGCTAAAATGAGTGGATTTATACACTTGGATACACTGTCCACCACCGCTAGCCCAAACAAGCCTAATCTTCTTAAATAAATAAGTGAATTTAAAAAAAAATAACTGTCTGCTTCTCAACCCCCAGCCAAACCACACCGAGGGGAGAGAAAGAAAGGAAGAGAGGGATGGAGGGATAAGTCTCTCGGATGTGGTTACTTAGCAGATAAATTATGCATTAAAACTGCACAGGTGGCGCGGGACAGGGTTTTTAGGGGAGGGGAGGGAGCCGAGCAGCTGGGGAATTCATAACAGACAGAGAGAGAGAGAGAGAGAGAGAGAGAGAGAGAGAGAGAGAGAGAGAGAGAGAGAGAGAGAGAGAGAGAGAGAGAGAGAGAGAGAGAGAGAGAGAGAGAGAGAGAGAGAGAGAGAGAGAGAGAGAAAGAAAGAAAGAAAGAGAGAGAGAGAGAGAGAGAGAGAGAGAGAGAGAGAGAGAGAGAGAGGGAGGGAGAGGGAGAGAGAGCAAGAGAGCGAGAGAGGGGAGAGAAAGTGAGAGAGAGAGAGGGAGAGGAGAGAAAGCAAGAGAGAGAGGGAGAGAGAGTGAGAGAGAAAGAGATACTCCCTAGCCTCATATCACAGCCAACAGATGTTCTCCCATCAAAGAGGCGGCAGGCCGGCGGCGAGGCTACTCAACCCCGGCTTACACGGCTAATATGACCCCCCCCTATGCTGTCACACACCCACTAACACACACACACACACACACACACACACACACACAGTCACAAACACAGTCACAAACACAACAGTCGAGGGCCTGGAAATGACCTGAGGCTATCATGGTTGTAACCTGTTATACTTTTTAAATTGACACACAGTGTTTCACTTAGAGGGGTGTGTGTGTGTGTGTGTGTGTGTGTGTGTGTGTGTGTGTGTGTGTGCGCGTTGGGTGGGGGGGATACAGAGCTGTCCAAGAGAAGAGAAGCTGCTATTAGCAACGAGTACTAATGGGTAACCCTGACAGAGGTTGGCGGTGTGTGTGGGCGTGTATACCGAGGTGAGGGAGGGGCATGGTGTAACCATGGAAACAAGACATGGGGGTGCACATGCAATTGGGGCAACAAAAACGCACATAAACACACACGCGTGTGCGCACACACGCCCACACCTGTGCCGCCATCCTCACGGGCAACACCACACTCAGCTGGTATGGAAGACCAGACGGTTCAGAATATGTACCAGGCGTTGCTCACACATCACACACACGCGCACGCGCTCACACACCACACACACAGCGTCCCCCGGGGGGAGTCACTCCAGCATATGGAGCCTTATGCAACGCAGGCCGTTTTCTGCCAGAGCGGTGAGTGTGTCTATCTGCGGTCATTAAAAGATAATCAAGCCGAGCAAGATGTCGTCAGAGCAAAACAAAAGCATCGCTGGGGAATAAGCATGCAATTAAAGCAGGCCAGCTGCAATTGTGAGGGCGCGTGCTACAGACACACTCAATCATCAGATGGGGTAGATAGAGACGGAGAGAGAGAGAGGGAGAGAGAGAGACAGAGAGAGAGAGAGAGCGCTAAAGTAGGTGGTGGTAAACACAAACACTTTGATGTCTGATTGCGCATCAAGATAGCCTTGATAGCGCTCAGGAGATGAGGTTGCTCATGAGTGGAAAGGCTGCGGAGAGATTGAATGTTGCACAGTGGGACATGAGCACTCTCTCAGGGGGTTTGCTTCATTTGTGTTTGATGGCTACGTCTGGGTGACCTGCCCCGACTTTGCGTTTGTGCGTGTACGCCTGATGACTACTCTCCCCTCTGTCCCGCTCTCGCTCTTTCGTCATCCTCCACATTTGTCACAACTCTCTCCGTCTTGCTCCCCCTCCAACCAGTCTGTTTCTATGACCTTGGTGCGGCAAAATGGCTGAAGTTCTCCGTCTCTATCGTAAATATGCCGCCAGGCTCAGTGGCATGCGGGATAAAAGTGGGCTGAAATTCACAATGAATGCAACACATTTCAAACCCCCCACTCCCGGCCGCTCTCCGTCCTTTCTTTCATCCTTCCTCCACGCGATCTGTTTATCAACTCAAGCGGATTATTGGGCGCGAGACCACGCTCTCTCTCTCCGATCACTGGAAACTATGGAAGAGCTTAAAGGAGCGAGGAGAGGAAGAGCAGGAGGAAAAGGAAAATGGGGGGAAAAAGCAGAACAAAAAAAAAAGAAAGAAGACTACCTCAATGTTACAATGTATAAGTATGCAATTAAAAGGCAATTAATCAACTTTTTAATTAACCGGCAAGTCTGCCCCCGGTTGTCACGGTGTTGCCATGGCGACTGGTTTCCAAGGGTGGCGTTATCGCTCGCTCTCTCTCTGTGGCGGACTCCTGGTCATTTTTCTCTCTGATCACACCTTAGACTCCATTGTTCACAGACTCCCTCTGCTCTCCTCCATTTAAAAAGAAACAAAAAAAAAAAAGGGAGGTACGAAGGGGAGGGGGGTGAAGGAAGCAGCGAAGGAGATGATTAAGGGAATGCGGGAGATGGAGGGTAGGACAGAGTGAGAGAGGGAGGGTTATACTGAGGAACAGTGAGGGATATGGAAGTAAGGAGTGAGATAGGTAGTAGGAGGAGAGGGAAATAGGGAGGGAGAGAGGGTGGGAGAGGAGTAGGGGGATAAAAAAGGTGTTACGGCATAAAGGTGCCACATTTCCTATAAACCCTGTTGCCGCAAGGAAGATGTTACTACTCGTTACCCCTCCCACTCCCGGAATCGCTCTGGGTGCGTTAGTTTTGAAGAGCAAGAAGAAGGATAAGAGCCAGTAACAGCTCTTGATCACAGCCTATAGGCATTCTAATGAGGTGAAGTTGACACTGTGCACTTACAGTAGTGGAACAAATAAAGTTCCTGTTTTGTGCCGCAAAGTAATGGCACGCATTTCTAGTTTGGATTCAAGTTTTGACTTTCATTGCTTTAAGGCAGGAAGTAGCCATGAATCGGCTCAACTTCAGTCGAAAGCATTGTCTGGCATAAGAGATTGGAACCATGCAGAACCTAGTGGTGAGATCCCACATGAAAAGCTATTGACGCAGACAGGGAGAAAGCAGAGTGGGTGGAGAGAGGGCTGGACAGTGGCAGAAATGGACAGAGGGACAAGTAATAAAGAAAGAATACGTGGTAAACGTGGAAGAGAGAAAGAGACAGACAGAGAGAGAGAGAGAAGGAGGATTGGGGAGAGACTGGTACACCAGCGGGAATCAGAAAAAGCAGGGAGGACAAGAGAGCCTGTTTATGTAACTGTCTCTCCCTCAGGCGAGAGAGAGAGAGAGAGAGAAAGAGAGAGAGAGAGAGAGAAAGAGAGAGAGAGAGAGAAAGAGAGAAAGAGAGAGAGACAGATAGAGAGAGATTTTAGTCTGAAAAATACACAAAAACACAGTCCTGACAACTAGCAGAGTGGTCCCATTCTCCAAATTCAGAGTGCTTTCTGCAGGCTAGCCGACGGGGGGGCTGAAAACAGCAAAAATGGACTGACCCAAATTACTAGCTGGTAGGCAACGCTATAGTATTCATCAACAATTCCCTTGAACGTGGATTTCTCAAAAACATGAATTGTGGCATAATGTGCCATTTTGGTGCCAAAGGGGGTCTACAGAGGAGGACAGGGCACAGAGCTATTTCAGTTGCATAGTCCACCCAGTTAATGAACCCTTGCTGTACTTCCTCTTGCTTTGACTGATGGGATGAAACAGACTGGCCACGCCTCTAACTGTCTGCCAAACATGTATAAAAACACACAAAAAGCACCAATACATGCATGTACTCACCGACATTGAATGCAAATATTGGTGGGTTATTTCTATGGAAAAGAATAACTTTTCTTTAGATGTGTTTCAAACAAAGCACACAGGTAATACACAAATATGCAAATATCTGCCAAACAAACTTCCAAATCCGATTAAACTGGAGGAAGGGGAAAAAACAAGAGACACATTTGTCAGGAAAGCACTGACTTGATAAATCCAATGAATTATTTTAAAAATCTGTGGGGGGAAAAAAGCAATGAAACAATGCTTAAATTAAGCGTCTATTTTAATCCAGCCAATGATCAATCAACCATGACAGCCTAACTCTCACACACACAAACCAGTCTGTCTATCCCTAAACACAATATGACAATCCTTCCACTCCTACATCTCTCCCCGCTTCCATCCATCCATCCATCCATCCCTCTTTCTGTTTGCCACCGACCTCCAAGGCTGACAGCCCATGAAAAAGGAGCCATCCATTTTCTGTTAAGGAACAGCGATTTCTGACGACATCCTAACCTTAAGCACAGCACCCGGCACCATACTCACTCATGCCTTCCCCCTGGCCCCCCTGGACCATAAGCTGCATTGTTATTGGTATTGTGTGTGTGTGTGTGTGTGTGTGTGTGTGTGTGTGTGTGTGCACTTGTGCAAGTTGGGTAGATTTGCTAGCTGATGTAGAAGCAAATATGGTCCCCTAGAGGGGTGGCTACATTTGTGTAGGTGGTGTGCATTAGTGTGTGTGTGTGTGTGTGTGTGTGTGTGTGTGTGTGTGTGTGGTAGAAGGGGGCTGAGAGAGAGAGAGAGAGAGAAAGAGAGAGAGCACCACTGATATCTGCAGAATGGAGCTGATTGATGGTGTGAGGACCTTAACTTAACAGCCAGCCACAACTCTGGAGGGGATTGACTGTCAGCAAGGGGCTTCTCATTCACATGTACAGAATAATGCTTAGGGAAGACACACAGGTAGCTATTTATTCATAATCAGAGCGGAAAACAGACTTGAAAACATACAGGAGAAGCAAACATGACCACATGCCGCTACGCTCTCACAAGAACATTGTGTTACACAGCTAGCCATCGTCACTCAGCGAGCGGCTTCTTTGAGTTCCAGTCTCTCCCCTATCAAACCTCCATTGTAGGACACATCAGCAGGAGAATTTTCCTCTACTGGCTCATTCAGGGAAATTGCGGGCGCCCCAAGATGAGCGCTCTCGATGGAAATCGTCTATTGAAGTGGCGCCGTTTGCAAGAGGCCAAAAAAAACAACAACGCATTAATGAATCAACGTGCTTTGCGCTCGTCTCGCACAGTGGCGGTGAGAAAGAATCAGAGAGCGTGTGAGGTAAGGGGAGAATAGTAAATAGGATGCCTAATTCAGAGCTCAGATAGAGAGGG
This sequence comes from Centroberyx gerrardi, assembly GCF_048128805.1. Lineage (NCBI taxonomy): Eukaryota > Metazoa > Chordata > Actinopteri > Beryciformes > Berycidae > Centroberyx > Centroberyx gerrardi. The sequence continues at coordinate 9,724,723 of NC_136020.1, forward strand.
AGAAAGAAGGGGAATGAGAATGAGGGTGCCAGAAAGAGACGGAGGTTGAATTAAAGACGAGACGAGGGGAAGGAGAAAGATGGGGAAGAGTCGGTAGGGGCACTGAGGCGAGCGCAAATGAATGAGAGGAAGAAACACTGGAGGAGTTGAAGAGGGGGAAAAAAAAAAAAAGTGAGAGGGAGCGGAAGAATGAGAGGCGGTGGGGGAGTCGGAATGAGGCGGATAGAGGAAAAGAATAAGCAAACGCATTTAGGAGTGGAATTGGCTGCTGAACCGAGAATAGCCTGCCAATGTGTGGAGGACTCTGTGTGTCTGTGAGCAGGTAATAAAGAGAATTGATGAGGCGTTAGCTTCGGCGCTAGCTATAAGCTCCTTCTCCCCATCCTGGCTAAGAGCAGACTGCCTTAACCTGGATGAGGCCTGCTTTCTCTGGCATTGGATAGCTGGGAGACATGGTTTATGGTGTATGGTGTGTGCGTGTATGGGATGTACATGCTGGTTTGAACAATGCGCCAACTGGAGAGGCAACATCCAAATATACCAAATTGTGGTGTGCCCTCCCAAAAATAATGCACGGCTAGCAAAACAAATACTACTGTTATAATAAGGATATAACAGAAAAAGTGTGTTCTGAGTTGACGCTGGCCGTATCCCTGGGGAATTTCTCTAGAGTCAGCCAGATCAGAGGTGTCAAACGCAACTAGCACCTGTCACAGCCCGTTTGGGTGATAACGCGCTGGCCATTTTGGGGCAAAGTCACCTACGGTCCCATTTCTGAGCCTTGGAACTAATGAAACAGGAACTCATTAAATGGGGGGAGGTTAGAGGAGCCAACAGGCGCAGGGAGCATTTAAATGGTGCCCTGAAGAAACAAATATTTAGCATTTCATTAGAGAGCGGAGGAAAGCGAAGGAAGGAGGGAGGAGGGGAGGGAAAGAAGTGAGGCAGGGGTCTTTCACTGCCGACCCATATTAAATGGAGTTAAGTGTGGCTCCAAGCAGGGGCCTTAAAAAATGTCAAAGTGTGTGTAAGTGACTGTAGCGTGTGTGCGTTTTATTCTGAGTGAGTGTGTGAGCAAACTTGGACAGCCCACGCTTTTTTTTTTTTTTCATGGAATTAAATACGGGCGATTAGAGAGGACACCTGAAGCGGGGAGAGAATCTGGGGTCCTAATGTTTTCACAGCGTCTGCCCAATGACTCCCAAAAAGCATAAATGTCAGCGTTCTGCGGGGGGAAATGTCATCGCTGTATCTGCCTTTAACGGGTGGAGGGTGTTCACATGAATGGCGTATCCAACGCATCGTGGCAGGCTTGCGTTACGCACAGTCGATCCCCCGCAAGGGTACAGAAATGTCGCCAACACCAGCTCATTCACGTTCTCCTCTAACTGGCCAAATCAAACACTTTAAAACTATTTTGATGCCAATGGACATTAAATTACTCGTTTCTTTTTTTTTTTTAAGGATGTAGGTATAAAACAAGAGAGAAATCACCTCAAAGAAGACATTTAAGATCAATTTCAAGGGTAAGCGGTTTCAGATAAATACGCACAAGCCTATGACCGTTTTAAAGTAAACATCCATAAAACTGCATCAATTAACGGCTGCTGCACAAGGTAATAAATAATATTTTGCTGTCATCAAAGCCTCGCAATCTAAGGTCAAATATGCCGGTGTTAAAATTCAAGGCTTGCTGCCTGTATTTATTGTATTTATTTATTATATGTATTTTATTTTTGCCTTACAGTGTCCTAGGAGGGACAAAACAGAAAGAAACAGAGAAAAGAAAAAATCCACTAGCACAACACTCCAGTTAGTGTGTCCTTCACCCTCACTCGCATCTACTATAGGATGAGTGGAGAGGGATGTGAAAAGAGACAGGGGAAAAAAATGGGGAGAGGAGAGGGAAAAAAAAAAAAAAAAAAGAGGAGGGAAGCCCCAAGAACCGAGAGGCAGGGGAGACGGAGCAAGGCAGGCGGGCAGACCAGGAGGTTTGTGTTTTCTTTGCGGCTGGCGTAGCTGAGCATGTGTTAATCAGCCGTAATGCAATTCACTATGTCATATCGCATTATGCTCTCTGCCACCGTTTCACCTCCTCTCACTCTGTCTTTTTGGGCCCTCTCTCTCCTCCCTCGGTCTCACCCCTGCATCCCGAGAGCAGAGTGAGGGGTGTGTGTGTGTGTGTGTGGGGGGGGGGGGGGTGAGTTCTTTCTGCACGGGCGAATCAAGGGCAGCCGCAAACCTGCCCCTGAGGACCTCTGCTAAGAGCCCGCAAGAATCCCGCGCATGATTGGAGAAGGGAGAGCGCAAGGCCAAGGACATACAGACATACAAAAGCATGCACACTAATGCACAATCGTAAACATGACAGCGAGGACGCACAGACACGCACACAAACATAAGTTCATGGAAAGGCACACAACACATACACATGCATAGAAAGGACCAAATGCACACTGTTGCAAGTACACAATCAAAAGTACCGAAATCTCCTGCAAACACACATGCAAGCACACAAAGAAGAAAATATTGTGTATATTGAGTATACAGTCTTTACAACCCAACCATAAACAACCACTCCCCGTTTATCCATATGCAATCAATAATATGCTTCATCAAGTAGAATATTATGTGTGTGTTCCTCAACATCGTCCTGATGTCGCTGTGGCTGGATGCATTTTTTCTGATGACATTGTCAAAGTGAGCATGCAATCCTGTAAATCCTGCAAATGTATAATTCAGCATGCTGAGGGTGAAGACTGCTGATATAGACTCGCTTCTGTGTGTGTGTGTGTGTGTGTTTCCTTTTATTTCCCTGCTCATCAGCATGAGCTTGTACGGTATGTGTTAAGTTCGCAGGTGAGCGCACGTGCACGGATGGCGCTGCCTGTGTGTTGGAGGGAGAAAGAGAGATAAAGAGAGAGAAAGGGAGAACGTTTGCGTGTGTATTCATAAGACCGCGAGTGGAGCTGACAGAGTGCTGAATTTGCAGCTTGGAACTGGGGAAAAGGATGAAGACGGAGACGGAGAGAGAGAGAGAGTGTGGCGGGGTGGAGGGAGTCGGGGGGTGGGGGGTGTAAATAACACACACATCACTGGGCCCACTGATCTCTTCCTCTGCCTTCCTGTCTCTCCGCCTCGGGGCACCGGGGGTCCGGCTTGTCGTCTACAGGGGAGTGGCGAGGGGTCCCAGGGGGGCGCGCGTGTGTGTGTGTATGTCTGCGTCTGCACATGCTCAAAGTGTGTTTGAGTAAGCAAGAAAGAGACAGTGAGTGTATGGTGTGTGCACGTGTGGTGCCTACTATCCCCTCCATCTGCACGCAAGTGTGTGTGTGTGTGTGTGTGTGTACACAGTGCAGTGAGAATCAGATTATGTAATCTGTTAGCCCTGTGAAAAAGGCTCCGTCAGCTCTTTGCCTTTGTGTGGTGGGAGGCTCATTTTGTGCGCACAGCGCTGGGAGAGAGAAGAGACGAAGGCGAGAGTCGAGTCGCACACAAGCACACATGTAAACAGCCGCACAAACACACAGACAAAAAAAGTATCTAGTCGCACATTAACACACTTCCACACATGCATACACACACAGCGCATATATACGACACACACACACACACACAGACAGACGAAAGCCTTGGAATTAGTGGCATAACGGAGAATATAGTACTCGACATCTCGAGTTGTGAGGTCTCCCACGGGTCACCTCTCCCATTGTGGCCACCCATCAGCACCCTGCAGGCAATCATGTCCCCTTGCTGTGATCCTGCTGTCCTCTTACACTCTGCGACAACCCCTGCAACCTTCATCTCGCTCGAGTATTGGCACACACCGATATGTGCACACCTGACACGCGAGCACTTTTAACCTTCATTTTCTTTATTTTTTTATATAAATATGGACCTGAATGCACACACACACACACACACACACGCACGCACGCACGCACGCACGCACGCACGCACGCACACACACACACACACACACACACACACACACACACACACACACACACACACACACACACACACACACACACACACACACACACACACACACACACTCTCTCTCTCTCTTGCCCTCCCCCTCACAAAGCCCCGAGGGCAAGTGTTTGCTCACTGATACATGGCTCCAACACTGCCTGTGTTCATTATTCCCGGCACTGGGAAGTGGTCTCTTGAGCTCCTGATCTGACAACAAGCAATGGCTATCACCACAACATTAGTATTGTTTAGTAGCGTTGCTTAAATGGGGTGGCTCGGCATGTGGACAAGCATAGCATAGCAGCACACTTTGCTCTCAATAGTCTTTGTGGGAGTTAAGGGGATAATGATGATGGGATGGGGGGCCAAAGGCTTTCAATTAAGTCCACATTGACATAAACTAAAGCAAAGACATATGGGAAAGCAGAGGCACTGTGCTGTGTTATGGGTATGATATAGGGGTGTAACGGTACACGTATTCATACCGGACCGTTTCGGTACAGGACTTTCGGTACGGTGCAGATGTGTACCGAATGCAATCTTAGTAGGCTTGTTTTGCGTGCGGAACATACTTCAAATCAGAGTTCCCTCACGAACATATTAAGTGGCGGACCGGAAGTTTGTTTAGTCTCCGCCTCGCACTTTGAGTGCACTACACAGACAGCACGCTTAGCTTAGCCTAGCCTAGCGTAGCCTAGCCTCTGGCTAGCGAACGTCATGGCCAATGCAAACGATAAGCCAGAGCTTGAAAACCCTCCCTTACCGTTAAGGTCTCCTTTGTTCAGTAGTGATCGGGTATGTTTCTGGCAACACGTCAAAACTTGATAACTCATTTGAAACGGCACCACGCGAGTGTGAATATCACTGCTGCAAGGAAAAAAACGAGCGTAGTGCAAACGCTGCTCCCTTCGTCATTTAAACAGCCTTTCGCTGGTAATTCAGATTGGGCCAAAGCAATAACAAATGCTGCACTTTAGTCAATGTGGAAAAGTTCATTTCCTAAAAAAAGAAAAGATTATTATAGTTATTTATATTTTTTATTATATTTTATATATTTCTTATTATATTTTATATTTTGTTTAATTTATTTGAGAATATTTTATTTATTGGAGAACTTATTAGTAGTAGTTTGCAGCAGTATTCTATTTTTTATTTTATTTTATTTTTATATATTTTATTTTTTATTGTTTCATTTAAAATTTTATAAAAAAAAATTATAAACTGTTGATGTTTACAAAAGTTCATAATAAACGACAAGCAATTTTATGTTTTGCATTTTTTCCCCTTACTGTACCGAAAATGAACCGAACTGTGACTTCAAAACCGAGGTACGTACCGAACCGTGATTTTTGTGTACCGTTACACCCCTAGTATGATATGCTTCATTTGTTATTACGCTAATGTGGTAGCCGCAAAGTCAAGATGGATTCATTTCAACGTGGTATTCAAAACGGATAATGTTGCCCCCAAGAGAAACAAAGACCTTGGAGTAAGTGGCGTATTCGACTGGCGATTGCTGTTGTTCTGCTCTTTGTAATACTAACACCAGTTCTGAGTAGATCTTAAACATAGAGGAAATGGTCAAAATACAGGAAAGATTAGTGTTAATACTTTGCCCAGAGATGAGGTGATGTACGGTGACTTTTGGCACAGTTTTTGGCCACTCATCTCCTAAAGGGCAAGAAAAATGCTAATTGCCACTGACATAATGATTTTGGGTGATCATCCTAGCCCTCCATCTTCATGATGGCTGAGCAAAATGCTGCCTCAGACACCATTTCAGTCTGCCATTAATTATCAATTAGGGTCTGTTATTTGAGAAGGCCTTGGCACATGTCTGACATCATTAGTATGCTCTTCAAACCATCGAGTGACCACTCACGCCTCGCGGATAAGGTCCAAGTGCCGCCTGGAAAGAAACCACGCCAATCAGGAAGGGAATACATAAGGAAATCAAGGTAATCACACAGAATTGTAAGGTTTGTGCTAGAGATGCACCAATATTATCTGTAGTAATCATTGCTGAACCAGGTCAATATGGGTTTTATTCTGAAATCTTCACTGGATGTCGTTAATTTTTTTATTCTTGCCGTCTTTACACTGCGAATCCCATTAAAATGCTGAAATGTCGCAGTTTGGGAAAAACAATGTTAGGTTCATTTTTTAGTAGTAGTATCTTAGTAGTATCTTTCATTTGATTGAGGCGACAATTTTCACTGTATTTTTTCATCAAATGAAGCACTTGTTCCTGTAATTGTTCTAAAATAAAGCAATACGAGGTGACATGAATGTTAATTTAGTGGCATCTGGATTCTGTGCCAAGAAATGCTCTCCATAGTAGTAAATGCTCAATGACCAAAACGTTTGCTGATAACCTTAGCTGAGAACCACTCCTTATACATGGCATGTAGGGGTAACTGTTAGGTGTTGTGACACACTTGGTGACCTTGACTCAGCACTTTTAAAGAAAAAGCCTGCATTATACATGGTCTGCAGGATGCACACAGGATGTTTTTGCTGTCCTCATACACACTCAAGACTTCAGCTTACATTTCTGGCCCCTTCACTGGGGAAAACATGGCCAGACGAAAAAGCAAACCTCAAAACCATGGTGGCAGGAATCCACGCTCATTAATTTAAGATGAGGGGGTTAGCTGGAGTTGGCTCTATATGGCCAGGCAAAGTGCTTTCTTTCGCATTCAAAGTTGACGCCGCACAACGGATTGTTTTGACACCGTTCCAGGAAGCACTCTGTGAAATACAAACAAGTCATGCGTCTTGGTGACCCTAAGAGTACGACGCATGCTGGAAAGATGTATTACACTATTTTAAGTGATGCTTTTCTATCATCTCATTATCCTAGAAAACAATTTCAGACAAATAAAAATCACCAGGTCAACAAACCTTAAGGATTATGGGTAATACATTTATATGCTGTTGAGTGAAAACCTCGGATCTCCAAAAAGAAAAACAGCCCTGTTTTCAGCTTGATGACAATGCATTTCTGACATTATCCAATAGGTTGAAAGGGTGTCAAAAGCTCAAGAGATTGGAGAATTTTCTCAACCCATAGTGGATCATATAATCCTTCAAACGCAGTTAAAACATGAAAAATCACCAAAATTTGTTTTCATGTGACAACAGCGATATACGACTTGGCTGGAAGTTGGACCATCTTTAACACAATTACTACTCCATACATTATAAAGGGTAAATACAGACGTGCCTACTAGTGATTTGAAAAGACCCCTAAAGTGTCAAGTAGGCCTAAACCTTAACGCAATCCCTAAGAATCTAAATCTCCAGTCCTTCCAAGCATTTCTTTTTCACCGAGGCATGAGTGGCAGTTTCCCAGGGCTTCATTTCTGTTGCCTCTCAACGGACTGGACAGGTATCTGGCCCGGTCATTAATTGGATATCCATTTCTGTGATTGGCCATGTCATGGACGTTGTTCCTGTCTTGACACCGTATGGCCTCCATTTGTTAAATTAGAAGGTAACAATGACAGCGGTGAGCAGTGGAGTGGGAGAGGGGAAAGAGAGCGACGACTGGAATGGTAATACAGGTGTAATCATCCTGTTGGCCCCCGGATACCATTAAGGCTCAATTCTTCACACCGCGTAATGCAATTTGTGTTTGAGAAAAATAATAACAGTAATGATTTCACGTCCGCCAAAACCTCTCTGCGATTGCTGGAGTGAAGAGAGCCAGGGACTAGAGATGAAGTGGCTGAAGTTAAAAGGTGATAATTTGCAGGAGCAGCGGTGGGATTTGGCTAAACGGGGCCTAAATTGGAGAAAGAACAGGTAAAATTTGCAAAAGACTGATTCTCAAATTTACTTGGTGATTTCACTTGAAACTGCCTTAGATGAGCTACTTTAATATTAATCATTGTCCCTTTTCTTCGTGGTGATTGCCACAGGTTCTTTTGCTATGAGAGCCCAAGAAAAAGGGGGAGGGAAAGAGAAAAAGATTGCAACACTGAAAGCATTTCAATGGCTTCAGGGCTTAAAGCACTGAGCATGGTAATAATAGAAGAGGGCCTGTCATCCATAGAAACCAAACAAGGTTGCTCACATATAATTGTACATAGTCTATTTACAGAAGCCTGAGAATCAAGGTGCCTTGCAAGAAACAGAAAATGACCCTTCATAGAGCAAAGTACCATTCTGATTTTGTTACTAACGGGAAAGGACTAACCATAGCTGATCCTTAGGATTGAAACCAGTCCACTGGAGGTAGGCTTCCTCCAGCCTCCACTCACAGAGACAACACAAGCCTATTAGCTTCACTAAAAGCCCAATTATCTTGATTCATCCTCAGCGTGTTCCTGTTTAGCCAGGTGTATGATGTGCTGACTGCTGAGAAGACGCAGCGTAGATAGGACGATGGGGAGATGCTGGGTTTTGCACACTCTTTCAAAAATAAGCCATCATAGAGATGGAGAGCGGGTAGGGGGGAATTTTGATTACATGTCGAGATGTTTGGCTTACGAGGCAAGCCACTTGACCCTCCAGAGAGTGAGCCAGTGGCGATTGAAGCGAGATAAAGGGACAGAAAGTGCAACGTATCCACAGAATCCGACATAAAGGCTTACAATGCTTGTCAGCCAATCACAGTGAATGTGAGTGCTGATTTCTTTCACATTACAAAAATAGTCTGGCCTCAGCCGTGTGTTAAAGTGTATAGTTATGCATAGGCCCTCGGGGGGTGACAGTCAAGTTGGTTGGACTCTGCAACTCTGGATTCCACCCAAAAAAAGAGCTGAAACAGGATTATGTACTTCAATCAGGCTCCACCAAGGACACGTCATCGAGCTCAATGTCGAAACGTTGCTACTTTAAGTGCTTTGATGAGTGGCGTTGATGGACGGGTGAGGGACGAGACCAGACAGCGCCGGGGCCTGGGTTTACGCTCCTGTGGGATTCCGTTTTTCTTAAAAAGGTCACAAGTGATGCAGGTTCCTGACTCACTCTGACTGCCGTCCAGAACAAGGAAGGGAGCCCTCCTGCACAATAGGAAAATGGCAAGGCAGCTGAGGGGAGCAAGGGCAGCACTCAGGGCGTCTGGGAAGACATTAATCCGGTTAATAAGAGGGGATTGAGTGATGATTAGTTGGGGGAGGAAGGGAAAAAAATGGAGGGGAATAAGTGAAGAGGGCGTGCATGAGGATGTGAGGACACTGGGGAGATGGAAAGACAGACGGTGGTCTCTGAAGAGGGCTGAGCAGGATTGGGGGGGGGGGTGATGATGAAAGGAGGGGGCTCATGTGACCTGAAAGATCTTTAACAGGGGTTGTCATGTCCTCTTTCGCTCTTTCTTCCTCTCCTCCCTCTCTCTTTGCCATCTCCCTTTCTCCCTCTCCGAGGCCCATCAGAGTGTGTTAATCTCCTTCAAGGCTGGGTAATTACAGCAGAAAACCCCTTGCTCAACAGAAAGCACACTGGTTAATATTGAGGGCCGATTGTTGATTCACCTCTTCATAATTAGGCCACTCCAATTACCAGCAAGGTCCTTTTCTCTGTAGGTGTCGAGCTGTTAAGACAGCTTCTCTTCATGGTAGACATACGCCTAAATGTTGATAAAAAATAAAAAGCATTGGAAGATTACAGGATAGGTAAAACCTCTGACTTGCAGAGTAGGAGAACAAGAGCCACCAGGAGTGTAAATTGATTTCCCTCCCTTACGCACCTCTTCATTTCAGAGTACTTTCATTTTTGAGTTTTCCAGAAAATGTCCCTTGAGGCGCAACCAAACGTTGACAAACCAACTCTCCCACCTGTTCAATCTGTGGGGAACTCGAATGAAAGCTGCAGCCGAAATCTCTGCAGCCAAAATCTCTGCTCCCAATCCACTCTGAGTCAAACTGCTGCCATCTCTTGTCAAATCTCTCTCACTTGCAGCATGAGAATACTGGAAAGGTGCACCAACGTATGAATAAATGCAATGGGCCCCCTTATATCACAGTAACAAAAAACAGTGTTCTTCCAATGAGCCTTGCTTACGGAGAAGCCTGGTAAGCAGGAAACAAAGTCTTTCCACCTTCTGGAGAATCCCAGTACACAAGAATGCTTTCCCAAAACAAACAGAGGAGAATTTAAAAAGAGGGCACGAGCATTGCTTGGCAACAACCAGGTCTTTGTTAAAACAGCATGTGAGGAAGTTTATGCACCGTCCCTGGTCTCTCTCTTCTGGTTGGATCATGTAAATGTTACCGTCGGAAGCAGGACAATGGGTTCTGACAGGGCGAGACGCTTCAGAGAGATTTACGTAAGCAAACAAAAGCTTAGCCATAAATAAATGTGACAGGGAACAGAATTAGGCAAGTGCTAGGCCTACGACTTGAGCCTCCTGCATGTGTGGAGAATTGGGTTTGTTGTGAGGAGAGGTCCAAATATTGTTTTAAGAGATGCTGATGCGCGAAATCAAAATACGCTGAGCTCCAGGAAAAGCCTCTTCCTAAAACCCTTTGGAATGTTTCATTTAGAACACAATCACTTTGTCCCATCGGTATCATTGTAGCAAAAACTCATATCCACTAAAGTCACTTGAACTAAGCAGTTTCGGTTCAGGATGCCAGTGCAGCAAGCCTCAATCCCCCCACCTTCATACTACGTCCCTGCTGGACCACCAACGCAAACTTTACTTTAATGAGGGTGTGTGTGCGTGTGTGTGTGTCTATGCGTGTGCGTGTGCATATGTGCGTGTACACACCCTCTGAGCCCACTTCATTACGACAACCCTGTTTTCTTGTAGGGACGCCTGACACAGCAGTACCACCGATCTCTTCCATATCCATAGCCAGGGGGGCAATAAAGAGAGGGGGATGAGAAGAGAGGAAGAGGGAGAGGTAGAGAGAGGGAGAGAGATGCGATGGGCTACCTAGCCTCAACCTATACAGAAACAAACACCAGCCAAGACTTCAAAAGAGAGAGAGAGAGAAAAAAAAATCGCCCAGCTCTCAGCTTTTCTCTGGATGGTCCCTAAGGGTTAATTACAACAGTGAGTCCCCCCTCATCTGCCCTCAGGTTGCATACTATGCACTCGCACACACATAACCAATTCTTCTGTGCTCCATTAACACAACGCTTTTTCCCCTACACACACAAACACAAATGAGACTCCGGTTGATCGGTGCACCGGTGCTCGTGGCAACCTAGCATCAAACACGATCACTGTCTGTCTGTCTGGTCTACTCAGGCCCCATTCTGCCGTCTTCCCTCTCGGCCCTGTCCACACTCAGGTCAGCTCAGATCAGAGCCTCGTTGCAAAAGTCAATCTGTCTGAACACAGTGAAGGGGGGGTCGGCAACCGGGAGTGAAATCGTGTGTCATCGGAGGTGTCAGGAATCTGCCCTCTTGCTGCAGTTAGATCGAGCATGGCAGGGTCGGTGTGCTCACATCGCTGGCAAGATAAGAATGATTTTTGTCAAGCCAGACACAGGTCCACCTGCGCACCACTCCTGAGAAATGTAATTCTCACCGTCTTGCTTCTCTCCCTTAGAGGAGAGAGAGAGAGAGAGCATGGGCCCAAGCGAAAGGAAGAGGAGTAGCAAGAAGCTGTGGCCGTGATGGATTCAGAGGAAGGACAGAGAACACAGTCCCTTCTTGGCTGCAGCAATAGATCATACTGATATGGCGGGGAATAGGCACTGGCGTCTCCTGAAGCACCCGGAAAGGTAGAAGTGAGCGGAAGAGAGAGAATAGGAGAGAGATGGAGAGAGAGTAAAACAAAGGAAGTTACAGAGAGAGAGAGAAAGAGAGAGAGAGAGGACAAGGACGACAGCTGGCCGGGCACTTCATTCATCTGGCAGGGGCGACTAGCGGAGCCGTAATGAAAATGGAGGGTGAGATTGGGATCAGTGCAAGAGAGGCCTCCATCCATCAAAGGACTCCCATAGAGGAAAGGAAGCTTCAATAATAACGGCAAATATGTGGCTATTCTCAACCCTGCATGGTGCATATTAGCGTCTCCACATTAGTGCGGCTTTTAGCGCGCGAGTGATGTTGACTGGATGTCGTTAATGCATTTTAAGAGGCAAATTTATGTAACATGCAACCAGGGTGACTTATTTCATATCCAAGGATAAGATGTCCTGGTAGACATACTGATATGTCCTCCTTTACCTTCAGATTTTTATGGATACACTTTTTCTGTTCTGATTAATAGCACATTTTTGGTAATAATGTGAGCCAAGTCAATTCTTCTATAAAGTACCAGAGAAATGCTAAAGCCTAGGATTACTGAACAGTGATGTTAATATGCCAGCATGTTCTATGGTGGATGATACTGCTAGCACAGAAACTCTTTTGAGCTCTAACTAGCTCTAAAAAGTAAACCTCATGCTGATTATCTCACTTATTTCTTGTCATGGACTACTATTTTCATGGGATGTCGTGGTTACTCACTTGAGTGAGCAGCACCAACTGGGACAATGTTAAAATAAATACAATCTTCTTTCCTAACAGTTTTGTGTCAGGTGGGAGTGTAGTCATCACTATGATAGTTCAACAGAGACTCCGTGGAAAGATATTACTCGGAGCGCTCTTAACAATGTAATGGGACCCACCTTCTCTTTCCTCTGGCGACAGGCCTCCTCTGCGGACACCAGGGTCTTGTAGTAGGAGCTGCGCTCGGCTGTGAAGTGGACCTTGGACAGAGCGTTTTCTACCAGCGCCACTGACAGGTTCACACCTTCAATGTGCAGCCAGCCAATGAAGTTCCCCGCTTTGTCCATGCTCTCCACTTCGACCTCCACCTGGCAGAGAAGAATGGAACGGAGGGGAGGAGGGGGATAGAAGAGAGAGAGAGAAAGAGAGAGAGAGAGAGAAAAAAGGCTCAGTTAATGTACTGTATCGGGGATTAGGTTTGAGATTCCATTAGAGTCAAGGAGTGGAGGGGGTTGCTCTGATACAGAACACTCTCCTGTCCTTAAATAGACAGATCATTGGAGGCCCCTGAGCTCTCTATCGATTTGGCAGCCTCACACACACACAACACACACACACATACATACATACATACATACAGACACAAAAGATCCTGTTTCATTCCCCTGGTGTGGCTTTCCCCGTCAGTGGTCTCCGGTCTTGGTCACCACAGCACACATCTTTTGTGGACAGTTACATACAGCAGTGGTGTCTCATGTGGGCTGAGCTGTGGCTAGCTTCGGTCCCTGACATTCTTAATGAAACGCCACCGCCTCGGCTCTGAATGATGCTGCTGGCTGATGGATTATACTAATGCTTATCCAGAGGTGGGGGGGGGGGGGGGGTCTTGTTTGGTAGCCAATGGTCAGAAAAGACAGAAAGGGATGAATTTCATCATTATGTAAAAATAAAGTGAATGATCAGGAGTCCAAGCCTGTTCTTAGATGCATTGCAGCTAATGCACATTTTGTTGTGGTCTGTTTGCAAACAATGATCCTCTATTAACCGCAGCAAGTGCTTACGACTCTAACAAGGGCATTCACATATAAGTGACTTTTTAATTTAGTGTTGAGTCTTCAGACTTAGTTAAGACTTCCAATATTGCCATACTGCTATTCTGCACACTTTTAAATCATTTGCAATTAGCGAGAGCCATAGTGCAATTCCCCTAAGTTCACAAATGAGGGCACTGAAATAGCTAACCCTGCTGACAAAGTAACAAGGATCTCACAACATTGCCCATTATGGACTATAACCAAATTCTGCATATTCAGGCTAATTACCTATTCATTACGTTTTGTTTCATAAGCGATGAACGACGGGGAAAATCAATCGACTTTTTCCACTCTCTTGCCTCTGTCAGCGGGAAAGCGAGAGGGCAGGTGTGGTGAAGAGATAGCCAGAAGTCAAGCGATTAAGACGCAGGCTGCTTAGCCCTGCAGCCTCAAGGGAAATCTGAGGGGAATTAGTTTGTGAACTGCTCTGCCTTGTTCTCAGCTAAAGTAAAAAGCTTTTTCCTTTATGAATGCATAATCTGCACTATGATTAAACACAATAATGACAACCGACGCATATAGCAGGGACAAATGTACATTTTCACTTTTTGTACCCCCTAATCATTTGGGTAAAGCCCCCATGTCAGCAAGCAACTGCCCTGCTGAAGTGTCCTATAGCAAGATACTAAATCCCTACCAATTCCAAGGGTGCTGCTGCTCTGTAGCTGACCTTCTCTGACCTCCAAGTTACCAAGTCATAAGTGATTTGCCAAAGTTTATATACTGTAGCTCCCTTTGTTGTGTACAACACTTCTATAAAACAATTACATCATTTTTATGCTATTTCATATAAATTCAGCTCAGTTTCCAAACCAGTCCAACTCTCAAAATGGTGGCAAAAGGGCAGCTAGGACACTCGCCTACCCTCCCATGTCCTGACAGTGATAGAATCTAAGTTCTCTCATATCTCATCTGCCTCTGTATAATCTGCTTTCTCTTGCTTTCCTTCTCTCTTTCTCTCTGCTATCTCAGATACTCCCCCCGTTTTATCTCTCTCTCTTTCTAAGTGCAGAAGCAGTTACATAACTAGGCTATTAGAGTTGCGCTGGACCTCCAAGCACCCAAATGTCAAATGGGGAAAGTGGGGGAGTGCAGGAAAGAGGCTGGTTAGCGGTTGACGGCTAGAACAAACTGAACTGTTACCAACTCCCAGCAAGGCTGATAAGACCAAACAAACAAAAACAAAACAAAAGAAAAGAAAACAAGAACAAAACAAGCTAAAGGGACAATCTTAGCTGAGATAAATTGCACTTCGGAGGAAAACCAGACACTCTACTGCATTAACAACAGCTGCTCATTCTGGTTGGTGCAGCCTTTGGCCTGCTACGAAATAGCTGGCCAGATATGAAGTTCATTAAGACAGCTAGCAACAAATTTATCTGCTGTGAACGTTTGCCAACATTAGCAGTCTCACATGAAGTGAAATAGGATAGCACTGAGGCTGACTTCAGCAGTGGTTACCTAGCAGCAAACCTGAAGTAAGAAACAAGGATGCTTATAAAAGCTAGAGCTGTTATGATTGTACCACTCTAAGAGCCGGGAATGAACTGAAGTGGATCGTGACAAGCTACCCATGTGTCTAATCACACAGGCAGGGCTTATTGTCCTCCTCTCCCCAAGCAGATGTGCCAAGAAATGTCAGCGCCCAGCTGACCATTTCATTTGACAAGGCAATGGAGGATGCAGCAGAACAGCATGACTTTTCTGCTAATCAGAAAAATGAGTGGAAACCTTCTGGCCAGCCTTTTCTACTCTGATCAGCCCTGCACTCACCGGGGGAGTCCTTTTTCCCCTTTCCTCAAATCTCACCATTACCTGAACGTTCAATTTGAATGTTCTGAAGCTCCACATAATAATGTGATAATGTGGTCTATGCCATTGAGACTCAAAGACAAGGGGAAAAAAAACATAGTCATGGCAGTAGGAGAAGGAATCGTAGTTCCACAGGGGTAAATTACACTCACAATTTTGCCCATTTGCCTGCTTATTCCCACACTGCTAATAATTTACAATCTCAAAAAGCTAAAAAGCTCTCCGAACCATTCCACAGGGATTTCAATTTGGGCTGCAGAGAGCAATCTGAGCTGGATTTTCTCTCTCCCCAAGTCCCCATACATTTCTTTAATTTGCTTGGTGGAACATACTGTAACATTCTCATGCCCAAGTAGCAAGGAGAAGATAAATTGATTTAGTGTTACAATCATATGGAGAAACTACATAGCAGAACATAGCAGATCAATCATGCCTTTATGTAGACCTGTGAAAACATGTGGCATTCAGAGATGACAGGAGAGAGAGGGGTAGAGATATGCTCCAGGAAGGAAATGATAGGGTGAAATTATAGGCAAACACACACACACTCGTCCCATCACAACAGGACAAATGAGTTTGCCTTTTTCCCAGACCACTTATAGTGAATAACTTCATTTACCACATACTGCCAACCTAATGGAAAGGAAATTTGCTTGCCACTGACAACGACACACTATGAATAGAGTGGTGGCGTTGCTACACACAGCCTTAATGATAACAAATAGGCCCACTGGGGAACATCAATAATATACTAGGACACAGAAGAAAAAAGACGCTCTGATGACAAGCAGCAGCCAATCAGACAGGTTACACACGCTGATCTGTGAAATACACAACTCAAACAACCTGATTATTTGTGATTATACCTCAAAGTGACGTGCTAAGTGTCAATATGGTAAGAGGCTTTTACCTTTAGAATGCCATACCACTGCCTGGCTGCAATGCTTGTGTGTGCTTGTGTGTGTGCATGTGAGGGATTTAACAAAAAAAAAATCAAATATAATTCTGTCCTTGTTGACATCCTCACATTCCCATGCATGATCAAATTCATACTGTGATCTGCATGCCAACGCAATGAGGCATCTAAGCAAATCCAATGAATAGCATCACTGAACAAAGTTTATATTTTCACCGCAGCGCCGTTCTGGTGAATAAGAGTGGATCGCTCCGTGGAAAGCTTATGCTAGATTCAATTTAACATCAGAGAGCTGCGTGAGGAAAGCGGCATGTGGGGCATGCTGGTGGCTCATTTGGCTAAGGCGCGGAACCGTGATGCCCTGTGTTCAAATCTGGCCTGGGACCTTTGTCGCATGTCAGCCCCCATCTTTCCTGTCCATCTCTCCAATAAAGGGAAAAAAAAGGAAGGAAAGCAGCTTGTTCCCCAAAGGTTGGCATGGTTGTTGCTTGGTTGAGCTTGTAACAGAATGAACCACTGACAAATGTGCCGACTGGTAAAGCTGCATGATGGTTGGATGTGGGACCTGGACCTGAACTGAGGGAGATTTGGGATTAAAAAAGAACAAAAAAAAAACAAAAAACTTTTGACTGATAATACTTTTGATGGAAATCGATTGTGGGATGAAGTGACAGCTCAAGTGTGTGTGTGTGTGATGTTGGGCTTGATGTTTACAGGGCCACTTGGGGCCCCTAGCTGAGGTGATAATTGTCTATTGATAAGCGCCAACACCTGCCTGGTGAAGAAACAGCTCCACATCCCTTCCCTCTCCCTTCCTCCCTCTCAGTTTCCCTCCTTTGCGCTCCTGTCCCCTCTTTTTCCTCCCTCTCACACGCAGCTTGAAGAAAACAAGAAACGTTCACGCCCCGGAGCGCAGGAGCTTGATCTGAAGACTGCTGATTTCTGAGTGCTTCACACACAAAAAAAGATTTTCAGTTTCTCTTCTGTTCAGAGTAAATAGCCTTGGTCACAATGGTGTGGAGAGGAGAGGCGGGGAGGAAACTGCTTTGAGTAGAGCCCAGATGGTTCCCAGCGGAGGCCTCCTCCGAGCCAAGATGGCTCCCGCCGGAACACAAATGGGCTCTGGTAATCTCATAAACGCTGGGATTGTGTCGAGGCGGTGGACAGAAAAGAGAAAAAGACAAAATACGCACACAGGCATGCACACACACATACACACACGCAGCCATTCACAAGTACAGAAGACAAAGCCATTTGGTACCATTGAAGTGAAACCTGGCCCGGGGGCATGTTTTAAAACTGCGGCAGATTTAATTCACTTAGCTGTTTGAAAGTAAAAAAAAAAAAAAAAAAAGGACTGCGGTAGGTGACACATCATGCCAAAACACTATCTCAGATGAACATAAAAGAACACGACAGGTTTGCAATTTTATTCTTGATAAGCAGGCAGATTTCCTTTTATCACCAAATCCAAACAAAATACATATTGAATACATGGAGGGAAAAAAGTAAATTCTCTATCTATGAAGTTGAAGTTGAACAAAGCACACAACTTATTAACCCAATTCAAGTATTGCTTTATGCATTCTCTCGTCAAGAAAGGGCAGAAGGCTGTATACATGACGCAAGGAGGAGATGAACTAGGTGTCAAATCACCACTGATGGTATCTCTGCCACTCTTTAAATCTGCTTTTTACTGCACAGTCCAATTACTGAGAAGTAACAGAGGTGAGTTTGCATAACTCAAACTACCCATCCTGATCGTAAAAGTTGAATGGGAGAGAGAAGGGGGGGGGTCGTTGGCAGTAGCAAGCACAGTATTTGGCTAGCGCGCAATCCGGGCTGATGCTGGCGTCGCACAATGTGTGTGTGTGTGTCAGATACCTGTTTATATTCCTGTACGGACATACTCCTTTGAGTTGGTTTTGCAGTGAGTGTGTGTGTGTCGGGGCTCTGTAATGTGCAGATGTAAGCAGGACTTTCTGAGTGGATACCAGGAAAACAGACCGGCAGGTGGAGACGACTTGGCATGTCTTCATTCATTCTCATTAAGCAACAAGGAGCCGGCTGCTTTTACGACTGCTGCACTCTGCCACTTAGCTGGGCTCTCTCAAGTCTGTGTGTGTGTGTGTGTGTGTGTGTGTGTAATATTCTAATATCAAAGGGGAGTGAAAACATCAACAGTTTCTGTGGCAAGTCAAATGATGCAGGGAGAAATGTTTATATATGTGTGTCTGTGTGTCCTTGAGTGTGCACGGACCTGTGTGTATTCCAACGATACAAGGCATTCAGTGTTCATCACATGAATGATCATTATGGTTGTTTATATGCGCGTGTGTGTGTGCAGAGGGCAGGTATGACAAGGTGGTGGGAGGCCGAAGGGTAAACAGCATCATTCATTCTCACTTGGCTCTCCACCCCTCTCCTCCTCTGCTAACTGCCCATCACACAGAGAGAGACAGAGAGAGAGAGAGAGAGAGAAAGAGAAAGAGAGAAAGAAAGAGAGTGAGCGAGCGAGAGAGAGAGAGAAAAGGCTGGAGTCACTCCCACCTACAGCCCTTTGCTCATCCAGCAGAATAAGCCATTTATCAAACTGAGCCTTGGAGAAGATTGAAGGAGCGATGTGGAGGTGTGTGTGTGTGCGTTCGCGCACTGGGGGCACAGAGATCAAACCTGCTCGGAGCAATGAGTGATCCTAAGCCCTAGACTGAGAGGTGTGTGTGTGTGTGTGTGTGTGTGTGTGTGTGTGTGTGGGGGGGGGGGGGGGGGGGGGAGGCAAGAAAGAGAGGAATCCGAGGAGTGTAGTGGATGTTTTTGAAGCATTACACTTAAATCACTAAAAACAATCAACTGATCTCTATACCTTAATACACATTCCCTAACCTTTGCTATTCACCTCTTAAAAATCAATGACTTTCTTGAAAGACAAACTGTCCCTTTCATGTGCACGTGCGGACTCGAGCAGAAAAAGCTGAGCATTGACGGGTCAGCCTCGCCGCCTTAAGCTCAGTCTTGCGTGAAAACTCCATTTGGCCGTATTGAGCAACACCGTCCAACAAAAATCCATCATTTCTCAATATCGCCCCATACGCTGGCTTGTATGGATCATTTTTCTAAGTGGAGACACTGAGTTCCTTTAAACGATACATTTGTCCCCCATGAAACCGCACATACAACCACAAGTTTGATCACATTTGACCACAAATCGATATCTCATGAAGGTGTTCCTGTAGGGTGGAAAATAATTAATCAAAGAAAAAGAAGAACTGAATGAAAGTGTCCAAAGCGATAGATGAGCAGTGAGCAAAATGAATAAATGAACAGCTACTACTAGGTAATAAATACACTATTAGACTGTAGATTGGTGAGACAAGGCTGTCACAAGCTATGACAGGTCTGTGAAAGGGAAATTGCTTTGGCTCCACACTACTCCTGTGTCTAGCATGCGTGTGTGTTTGTGTGTGTGAGCGCAAGTATGTGTCAGAAACACAGGTTTGTGTTTAGTGTGGATGTACTATAGGTGTAGTATTATGTGTGTGGATCAGTGTTGATGGGTGTGTGAGTGTGTGCACGCTAGGGAGCAGGCGTAGCATCTCAGTGGCGCTGTGTGGTGACGGCACTGGGTGCGAACACAAAACTGGGAAAAGACGAGGCTACATCTTAATGTGTGTGTTGTGTGTTGATAACAAAAATGACATGTTACTGAATAAAAATGAGTCTAACATTCTGGGGTTGTTTGCATCGTGCACAGCCATTAAGAAAGGCCCTCAAGTGCTCTTAATGTTAACACAGCATGGCCAGGGAAGAGTGGCATATAAAACGTGATGGCAATTCTCTCTATGTAGGCTAGATGTCTTCCTGGTTACAGTCATGGTGACATCCCACTGATAAAGAGCCTTGCCTCTAATAACAGACTGCGCTTTCTTAACCAATCCACTTGTTTACCACCTACCTCTCTCCCTCACACCAGGGAGGCCCCCGGTGTAAAACGGCTAAATGTGTTAGCCTGTCACTGTGGTCCGATCGAAAAAAAGAAAGAAAAGGCCAGTCGTTTCCGGGGTGAAATCTATAAATATAGATCACCTTAAAAGAGAGACGGAGAAGAATAAATGAATGAATTAAACAGAGCGCTATTGATCCCTTAATGGCATGGATCAGCCCAGGATGTAAATAGCTTGTTAATGGGGCCTGTAATTAAAAAAAAAGAAAAAAAAACTACCATGTGGACAGACAAGCTGTAGCCTAAGTTAAAGAGGTATCCAGGCAAACAGATGACCTGTGTAGTCCCCATTACAAATAAGGGCCGGAAAGGGAAAAGAAGACTCACCCCATAGTGGTAAAATGTCTTCAGCTTATATGAATGACCTATTCAGTTCTCTCAAGTCTATATGAGATAATACATACTGAATGACTGAATGAGGCATTTTCAGAGTGTTTAACATATTGCCAAACTAAAATAGGTGACCCCAGAAAATAAATAAATAAATAAAAATCTTCCATTTATTTTACTATCAGCTAGACCACAACAGCAAGTATCCCAAGTGGAAAAAGTCAGGTTGGATGAAGGGAAGAAGGGAGGTGAATGACTGAAAGGAGGAAAAGCTGGCGTATCACATCATTTGCTCTCTTGCTTGCTACCCTATGCCAGCATGTTGCCTCAGGGTGCGGGTTATTGACTGTTCCTGAGTTGGGGAGCTAGCAGTACAGCTAACTGCTTGGCCAGGGGCCAAGCCTCTGGCTCAAACCAATCCAAACCAGGTTGATCCAATAACTTATCAGAACAGCAGTCAGGAGAGACAGCCGTTTGTTAGAGGGTGGTGGTGTTGATACAAGGCCAGGAGGGGAGGGTTATGACTTATGCTGTGGGAGCCCACACATCATTTCCAAGCATGCGATTGTGCATGTGCACGCATATGTGCTAAAGCGGGTGTCCAACTTCTCTCGCAGTCATTTACACACACACATACACACGCACATAACAAGTCTTTAACACACTGCACAACGTAAATCAAGGGTGATAACTCTCGGAAGCAGGTAAAGCTTTGAAAAATAAGAGTAGTAAAGCTGACAAGGCTGCCCTGGGCCAGAGCTTTTAAAGACTCTTCACTGTAACAAAACAACAGAGAGGTGGAAAGGGAGGTGGAGGCTGGTGTTAAAAGAAGAAGGGGGAACACTCATCTTCTTTTAAAGTCTGGGGGAAGGTGGAGATTGGCCTGCGAGATGGGCAGGATATGGCTGTCCACGTTGCTCACTGCAGAGCTGGAGTGTGTGTAAACCAGCAAGAGCCTTCTCCATAAACATTTACAGCCTCCTGTCTCAATCTGACTGTCTAAACATCTCACTGGCAGAGGGATTGCTGTGGGACACACGCCCATGCACCCACCCACAGCCTGTACTTACTGCAGCAGATGCAGAGTAATACACATCCTCTAGTGGCCCTACAAACAAAAACACCTACTGCATCCTCCAGTTTTCTTGATTTGAATGCTTTCCCTCTGTCTGTCCTCCCATCTCTGGACCCAATAGTCCCTTCCCCCCCATTCTCAACCTGGGGAATAGCAGGTAAACCTGGATCGCCATGTTCTGCAGTCTAAAACACTGTTTCTCTGACCTTTCTGCTAGTTACTACACTGTTGCTAATAGCTTGCTTGTTGTGTAAGAGTCAAGCTTGTGGGAATCAAACCCTCAACCTTTGGTTGTTCAAGAGCTCTCCAATGGTTTCACAAGAGTTAGTGTAGCCAGCAATGCTTACAATAACATGCATGCTGGATAGGGATGTGTGTGTGTGCATGTGTGTGTGTGTGTGTGTGTGTGTGTGTGTGTGTGTGTGTGTGTGTGTGTGTGTGTGTGTGTGTGTGTGTAGGTGTGTGCGCATTCTCCCAGGGTGATCAATGTGACTCGGGGGGCCCCATGCATCACTGTCAGCAGCAGGCTGCTGTCCATTGGTGGCTGGGTGGGGAAAAGTCAAACGGCTTCTCAAATGGCCAGGGCCATTAACGGTCAGGCAAACAAGCATGATCCCCGCCATTAAACCTGCCTGATGCCCATTAATGAGTTTTTCCTTCATCAATAGATAATTGATGTTTGCCCTGCACCACAATTCTGACAGAACGGGTGAAGAAGGGAGGGGGGTGGTGGGGGGTGGGTGGAGAGAGTGAGAGAGAGAAAGAGAAAGAGAGAATGAAAGAGAAACAGGTGAGAGCAGGCTGATTATGGCAGATATGCTTCCATCTTTCCATCTCAAGCTGGCGGGAGACAAAATGATTTGGCATTGTTACCTGCTAGTCTTTTTAAATCTCTTATTATACCCAGGCATCGGTTGCCTTTCAAGCGGAGATCAAAACTATGTTCGCTCCATGCCTCACAGGGGGATTCTTGAGAAAATGGAGAGAAAAGCCAATGGGAGAAATTGAGATACAAAAACTCGGCCTGTTTTTTTTCCTCTGGTCCTCCTTAGCGAGAGGCGAGATGTTGACATGGGGTCCATTACACCACCTCCCAGGAAAGAGGCCTAATTAAAAGATAATTCGGTGCCGCCGCCGCTGCCGCCGGATGCTTTCATGTACGTCAAACACAGTGTTCACTTTAAAGCAGCCGGTGATACCTGCCGGGGAAGCATTTTTATGTAGCTGGAAAAGTTTGGGTGCTTTAAGACCCCTTGTCAGAGCAGGAGTCAGCTGGGAATATACATATTACAGACTTCTTTTTTTCCCTGGTACACATGAGAGATCCTTTCCTTGACACTTTGCAGTGGCAAATCACTTTGAAGGCTGGGTGTACAATGGTGAGTGCAACAGAGAGGAGGAGAGAGAGTTGAGAAGAGGGAGAATTAAAGAGTGTGAGTGGGGGGGAACCTTTGAAAGACTTAAGAAGCCTTCAGAGAGAATGGGAGAGAGCAAAGATGGAGAGAGAGAATGGAGGAGAGGTCAATAGTGAGTCGATCAGAGCAGAAGCTGGTGTTGTCCTCTGCCAACGACCTACAGTAGACAACCAAACCAGAGCAATCAGTTATGTTGAGATCTCCTGCTGGGGGCTTTCAACTGACTGTGCTGGGTATTTTAAGTGGAGTACTGTCAAAACAAATTTGTCCTTTTGCTAGTGACATACAACGTGAAACCACGGGATGATTTGGCATCACTTCATAACCCGGCAGGCCTTTGTTGAGAGCTATGCAGTGTCGCTGGACATTTGGGAGAACCTTCCATTCAGAGGGTGAAACTTTATTATGACATTAATAATAATTAATTAATAATTCAAGCTTGCAACCTGTGTAAAACTAGCTGATCAGACTCATGAAGCAGGCTATGCTTGTGTTCTTCCAATGAACATTAGACAGACTCATCCGAAATCCTTGTTTGCAGCATACCGAAAAAAACGGGTCGGTCCTTGCAGGCCTTTGTGATGCTCACACACCTTCATAATAATCCTGCATTTCGGTTATTTTTTCCCTTGGACAATTATACATGGACAACAATGAGACTCCATGGGGGTTTGAGAAGTCCCAACACAGTGCAGGGGTCAGTGACATAGAGTAACAAAAGACCCCTGGCCATGTAATGACCGACTAGATCCGGCCTCAGTCAATCTCCCTCTCTCTCTGGCCCGATGGATCAATAGTGTGTGTGTGTGTGTGTATTTGTGTGTTAAGTACTAAGCGTTCTATCAACACACTGTCCCCCTTGGTCGGTTCCCCCTCCCATATGACCTCCCATGAAACAATTTATATGTATATCTATGGTTAAGGCGGTCAAAAGATAGTCTTTGGTCTGACTATCTGAGAGAATTTGAAGGAAAAAAAAGTTAAAACCAAAGTCTCACTAATAAAAAAAAGAGTAATCAAACCTAATAATGCTACAACTCTGGTGAAATTAGTTTATAGATCGTTTGTTGTCCTGATGAAAGCATATGTGCAGCCCAACAGCAAGAGGCTGCTGAGCAAGAACACGGCTTTGGATTGGGCCTTAACAGCCTGGTTATTAAAATCAATAACAGCAATAACTACAATCCATCTCATTTTTAAGAGAGGGCGACATGGCGTGCCGGTCGATGAATATTGAGCTACATTTGTAATATTGCTAATATCATATAATTCCCCTTGCATGGGTGGAGTGAGGGTGCAGGTGGGAAATACCCATTGAACTGGGTTGTAGGAGGTTTGAGTGGTTGCTAAAAACAAATGTCACAAAGGAATGTGAATATAATTATTTTGGCACTACTTTAATGCTGCAAACCTAGCCATTACAGATATGTCTGGCTACTGTAGGAAGAATCATGAGGAAAAAAAAAAAAAAAGATGCAAAAACCTTTTTAATCACAGCTCTGAAGACCTTGGAATGGGCACTGCAATTTTTAAGCATTTTTCACTTAGTTGGCAATGGCACATTGTGTTCCAAGTGGAGACACCCAGCTTCTCGAGGCCCTAGGGTATTGGAAAGCAACGAGAGGTAAGAGTCCAAATCTTCAAATCGCTGCCCGAAGCAGTCAGAGCTTGGCGGGAGCGGTCAAGCCACACTGAGCACACTTAGGGGCGGTTGAAATGATTGGAGAGGGCATTAAGCCACATTACCCCTCAAAATGACAGTGTTGCTTTCCCGCAGACCCATTTACACATACACCTTGGCGTATAAGCCATAAAGCCTCGCTGCTACATTGCAATCACTGGGTCAAGGTAGTGTGGCAGCAAAGAAATTGAGAATGAGGAAATAACAGTAATATGTTCTCACTACCAATTCTGTGTGTCGGCTAGAATAAGGAGCAGAGGTTCTGATATGGAGAGTGCAAAGTTAAATGTAGAGACAGTAGCTATTTTGTCCGCATGGCCAGCAGTCCAACTATCCCTCTCTAATTTCATGCTTTTATTTTCATAAGTAACGGATGCATTGCACGGTTACACTGCAAAAAAGTTCAACACAAACTAGTTTTAGGGGTTACCTGATTCCTGACTGGATATTTCAATGCATCCAAAGTAATGTAATACGCCTGCACTGATAGCCAAGTGGTTGTAGCTGATGGGGCCATTAAAGAGTCCTTTGAGAAGAGTTGGACAAAGCCCAGCTGGAGCCCAATTCAGAACGAGGAGAATGGAGAGTGTGGACTTAAAAGTTATTCACACCATCAGAATGTGGATTATTCTCACTGACACCATTCAGATTTCTCTTCCTTCCTTTAAAAGGAAAAGGTTGCTGAGAGATCACCGGGCCGCAAATATGCCCTTAAATAGGCTCGCAGCAACTCATATTATTGGGTCTTACTGGGAAATGTATTCAGCATGTGAAGAAGC
The DNA here is from genome assembly GCF_048128805.1 of Centroberyx gerrardi. Lineage (NCBI taxonomy): Eukaryota > Metazoa > Chordata > Actinopteri > Beryciformes > Berycidae > Centroberyx > Centroberyx gerrardi. Next base: position 9,750,194 of record NC_136020.1, read on the forward strand.
TTGTATATTCCAAGTTTCAGATGTCTAGGTGAAATGTCGTAGGAATAGCAAAGGTGCAAGCATGACACCTCATCATAGCGCCCCTTAATGGGCAAATTATGGCATTTCTCGCAAATTACACGTGGCCTGAACTTTCTAAGAGCCAAAATGGAGAAAAAGTTATCTATGTATGACCGAGAGATGGAGCAAAGTGCAGGAGATTAAGGTGGACATATTCAATATGAAATGCAGATTCATATTTTGTCCATCTTCTGACTGATCTATGAGATTTTCACAATAAGAAGCCTTTTAAAAGTTTGTGGAAAAAAAACATTATGACAGACAAAATTTTGAATGTCTTAAATTTCTCCATATTTACCTCACCTAGTTTGAATTTCAAACTAGGTGAGGTGTTATGGTTTTGACACGTGAATTTTAAGGCACGTACAAGGACTACACATACCAAATGTAGTGTCATTCTTAAATATGGTTCATGAGGGGAAGATTTCTGAGTTGTTGAGCCAAATTAGGAAGAAAAAAAAAGGCCCCTAAAAATAAAAATCACAATTTGGTTCAAATTCAACTGACAAAGCTTAACTACAGAATAATAAAGAATATGTCTCACAATTACATGTCATGATATGGCCTGGTTCATATATTGGCCTATCCACCGGACTTTGCTCATCACCCCAAGAGAAATCTAATTCACAAATACTATAACAACTGAACACAAGTCACCTATCTATGGAGAAATGATTTCAAAGTGTGCAAAAAACTATTTTCACTTAAAGGAAACGGCCTGAGAAGAAGCTGTATGATGGATGGGGAGAAAAGGAAACCTCCATAGCACTGAACAGCATTTCCACACCTAGTGGCATCATGGCAATGTTATTTGGCCTTCAATGACCTCTGGGGGGAAAAAATAGAGGGAACTGAGTGAGATGGAGAGATACGAGCAAGGCTGGCAAGTGAAAGCAAGAAGGGGCGCGGGACAATCATGGCCAGGCCATCATCATTTGTCTCCACCTCCTTTTCTCTCCTCTGTCGCCAGTTGACACGGCAAATGGCATAGCCAGCCTGTGTCACTCAAAAAGCCATTTCTGTCCTCCCAGCCCCTGCCTCTGCTGACAGACTGAGGGAATGAGGGAGAGAGAAAAAAGGGGGGGAAAAAAGAGCAGAGGGAGAGGCATTTTTCAACATGGCTTTTTGTCAATTTCCACACGGTTGAGAGAAGCATTGGCCGGTTGCTAGGCTGGTTGGAGTGTCGTTAGGAAGGGGTCGGAGTTTGAGTGTGGGAAAAGTGGTGGAGGCGAGCTATTGGAGAGCCACTCCATGTTGTCATAAACTCAGTAGTGACTAGTCGACACTGCAGGCTGGAGGCTGCCAGGAGTCCGATAGACATAAAGAGATTCCCACTCCATCTAATTGCATTCATCTAAACACATCACACTTCTCCTGGGGGAGGGTCTAAATAAGGGGGCCAAAGGTCTAAGGCTAGTGGGACATTGCTCCTGCTTGTAAAGGCAAAATTATGTATAAGAGCTTCACATTATTTTTCAATTCAATTCAAGATTGATTGCTATTGTGTGGGGACTGTGAGGGACACTGAGGGGAGCATATTATCCCCCGCTATAATGAATCCTTCGTGCCAAAAGGTAGTAACGGAAAGTATTATGGGAAATGAAGATCTGACCCGGTCAACAGCATACGAGATAAAAACCTCTAGAGATAAATCATCCCATAATCATTCTTCAATTTTGCCAATCCAATTCACCCTTCCGCACATTTAATCAGATAGATGGCAACTGACAATCAACAAATGAGATGGGGGAGGGGGCATTCAATCAAGTCACACCTAGTTAGGAGCAATGAGGTAAACTTTGACAGACATCATCCCTGAGTCAGTCAGTCTCACGACTGACTGCGAATGATGATTCATACCCCAATATGGCTTGGCTTCTATTTTCTTTTTGCAGAGGCAATGTGTTTACGCCGGTCTGATGATACCAGTGCCCATGCTAGTTAATCTAATCAGCCAGGGAAGAGTGTGGCGTCAAATAAATGGGATTACAGCCTCCCTGCATCTGCGCTTGGTTAGCAGGCCCACCTTCGAGAACATGCTACCCTGGAACAAAGCTCCAGTATGAGGGTGGGAGGCAAGGAGCAGGGGGATGTGTGTCGAGGCCTAGTGCTTTAGCCATGTGATTAGCCATAGTCAGGGAGATTTGGACAAAAGTTCCCAGGTCAGTGGAGTCTGGAGATTAGAGGTATCCCTTGGTGAAATCATGCATGTTTTCAGAGCTTTGGCTTTAACCTCGTTTGTAGTTAGATTTGATCCTGCTCCTGAGATTAATGCTGGAAGAGGCCTGGAGTTCCGCGGTCAATCAAAAGTAGCATTACCATACAGAAAATATGGCATTAAATACTTACAAGAAGCTATTATTGGAAATGCCATTACATCTAACACCTAAATGTCTCCAAAAAGGGGTTCTATACAAACCAAAATGTCACGTCGTCCATCTATTTTACTCCTTTCACTAAATGCTTCACAGCCAAGCTTCTATATTACTGTTTTTATCACTCAGTGTAAATATTTGTGGTGAAAAAGAAAGGTTTGAATGTGACACCATCACTCTATCTCCACTTTTCTCTGCCACTTTGTTCCAACCATCCCTTTCTTCTTTGTCTTTCTCTTGCCAGTCTGGGAGAAAAAAAAAAAAAAAAGAACGATTGACTTGAGTGTCAAAAAACAAGGCCGAGTCTCCAAGCACCTCCATAATGAGGAGACAAGGGAGAGAAATGGGGGAACATTTGAGGAATAAGAGGATGAGAGTGCGAGAGAGAGAAGTAAAATAGAGAGAGGGGAGAGGGGGAGGAGGTAGAGCGCTAGAGGAGACCGAGAAAAGGCTAGAGATGATGGGAGAGAGCGATGAAGGCAAGAGTCCTCCCCCACCCTCCTCCTCCTCTCTTTGCCCCACAAGGCTGCAGGAAACACAGATGCTGCTAATCAGCGCTGCCTCAGAGAGGACATGCTCCGACTAGAGAATCAGCACATACAGAAAGAGGGATGGAAAGGACAAACAAAAAAATAGAAAAGGTGAGGAAAAAAGTGTACCTCCATTTTAGTAGAGAAAAATCATGTGAAGCTGAGTGAAGTTCCTCATTCAATATTGCAAAAAAGAAATAAGAATAAACATCACCTCTTCCTTTGAGAGGTGCCATATGATCTAATTTCAGGCAAGAAAAATGTAGCTTGTAAATGTGCAAGGGGCATTTTTACATTTTAAATGATCGAATAAATGCTTGAAGTTGAGAAAAAAAAAACAAGAATAACTGATGAACACTGTGTGGTGCATTCCCAATAGGAAGCACTAGCACAAGACACTCAAATGGTGAAGCAGAGGTCAAAACCAGCACGCCCCGAGGAAGCCTCTGTGAAATGTCAGGTGTGTTTAGGCTACCTTCTGTGCTGCCTCTAAATACATTTTCAATCAACTTCAGCATCATTTTCATCGTTCCTGCTTGCCCCCCATTTGAGTGCCTTGCATTTGGCAACATTTTAAATGACCAAAGACCAGGGTAATTTAAATTGCAAAAAAAGCCAGCAAGGGTATTCCATCCATCTCTAATGTGTCCTATATAGCAGCCCTGTTAGTCCAATTGTCATTTTGTAAGAGTAGGTGTCAATTTTTTCAAATAGTAGATATCTCATTTGGGAATAAATTCTTTAAGTTATGAAAAAAAAAGGTCAAAACAGAAAGAGAGAAAGAGTGTGCATGAGAACTGAGTAGACTTCAGGCTTTCACAGTCAAAAAGATGGCACATTCATCACTTCAACGTTGCCACTGCTGAGTGTTTAAACCTTGCGACTGCTCACTCTATATACTGACCAACCAATGATGTGCCTTAATAATTACAACAATAACAATTAATAATCAACCCAATAACAACTCAGAGAGCGGGCCACAAAGAGCCGGAGAGCAAGCACTGTGAGTCATGAGTCAGACCAAGGACCACTAATTAACCAGTGGTGTCACAGCTGCTGAGTCAGCGCCATGTGTGACAATCGTAAGGAAAGAGGGTAATCCTACTAAGGCTTACTGTATGTAACTGGTAGGTCTTCAACCTTGTTAAGCGTGTATGTCTGTGTAAGTGTGTTTGGTTGAGGCGGTGTACAATACTGTAGGATGATGTGAGGAGAAAGCGAGTGGGGTAAAAATTGCAAGATTGTCAACCACGGGCGTCCTGGTGACTCAGTGGTGAAAGGCGCATACCATGATGTGACGTCCTGGGTTCGAATCCAGCCCAGGACCTTTGTCGCATGTCATGCCCCTCTCTCTCTCTACTTTGACCTACCTATCTACTAACCCTAACCCTATCCAATAGAGGCAAAATTAAAAAAAATATCTAAAAAAATATATATATATTATGGATTGTCAACCACTTCTACAAATAGGTGCACAAACATGACTGAACACAAATAAACATGCACGTGCAAACATTATTAGCCACTTAATACATTTTCATGTGCAAAAATGACTAGATAATAAATTTGGCTTAGGAATGCACTACTAATGAGTTGAGCGTGAGGACACTGCTGGGGGATTCTCAGTGTGCACCACTTCCTGAAGGAGTGCTTTGAACACTCCAACAGGTGTGTGAATGAACATTGTGCTTCCAATTAGGAATGAAGAACACTTGCCTTAAATCAGGCAGTGGCACACACACTAACACAAACACACACTTCAAATTCAATTTTAACAACATGGCCCCAGGCAAAAGCAAGACGCCCCACTACTGTATCATTGGAGTTACAAGTTAAAAACAATCCTTGTGCTGCCCAAATTCACTCCTTGAAAACCCACTGGGGCACCTTTTAGAAGTAAGGCCCTATGCCCACAGGCTGTTGTCTAGTGACAATTTCCACTGGATGAATAAGTGGAGAGCTGAATTGTTTCCTCAAAACAACACCAGCTAATATGCATCTCAGTGGTTTCATCAATCTTCAGCTGTTTGTTGCTGTGCACAATTGAACCATTTCACTAACAAATAGATGGCAATGAGGAAGAACAAATGGCAGCCCTGGAAGACAAGTGTCTAGATGGTTAAGTCAGCAGAGCCATCTCCAAATAAAACATGAATACTGGCAAACATAGGCATGCATACACTGCCTTGCCAATGCAAAGTGTGCTTTACTATGAATAAGCCTGAAGGAACTTGTAAAGCCAACGCGCGGGGAAATACTCAAAGACAGCAAAGAGAGGAGCAAAACTATGCGATCGCATGGAATCAGTGCTCACACATATGATGAAAAAACAAATGCTGTATAGACGTTTTTTAAGACATCCCAGTTTGACTGGCTAAGTGCTTTCATAGTCTAGTTATTTTGCTTAGAGATTCCAGAAGGCTCCCATGCATCTTGACCACTCTGCGTTACGGAAATATAATTTCAGTAATGAATAATTACTCTTCCTAATAACAAGTAGTGTAATGAATTACCATTTTGATTTCAGTAATACTGCATTATTTCTGTTATCACCCCCTCTAAATATGAGATTGTTGTTGAATTATCCACAAACGATATCCCAAGGCCATCTCCAATTTGTTTTGGTCTTGTCACACTAAGCTAGCTTAGATGAAAAATGGCAGAAAAGTTTACTTTCTCTGATGTGGATGTATTTTCACTTCTTTGATTTTATCAAGTGAAAGATGACAGGAACATTGGACATCAGCACTATTTGGTTCTTCTGCTCATTAGTGATATTTGTGAGGATGCAACTGCCAGTTTTGGATAATGTTTTGGAAAAGCAATGCAACGTGAAGCGTAAGAAATCGCTAATCCCAGGGAGTAATAAATAATGTTGTAATACTACTTCTAAATGAGTAATGGATAATGAGTAATATATTAAATGTTTGCAGTAACGAGACCAACTGCTCAGGAGACGTAGGCAAGCGTCTCAAAATGACCTCAGAAAAAAACAGCCTGTTGGTCCACACAGCACAACGCTGGGCTGCAAATCCTCGAAAGGTCAACGTGTGTGTTTGTGTGCGTGTGTATGTGTATTTGTACGTTTGTTCTTGGAACTCAAGGTGATTATGGTGAAGTGAAAATGGCACAGACAGGACAGTCCACATTCCCCAACTCTTGGAATGACAGGTAATAATGTTATGAAACTAGGTTTCAAGTCAAAATCATAATTATTAGCAGAATGTCAAAGAATGACTGGCAGGAAAATGACAAGGAAATCAATGTCTGTCTTTGGAAATTGCCACCGTTTACTCCATGTGTCAGGCCAATCCTCTGTGTGTGTGTGTGCACATGTGTGTGTGTGTAGGAGTATGAAACAGGCCACACACCAAAAAACAGAACTAGGGCGCAACTGACCGACACAGATGCCATCAATGAAACCGTTTGTTGCTATGGCGACCACAAACACACACAAACAAACCAACAGAAAAGACTACGCCACAAACCAAGGGCATGAACACATGAAGCCGCCGAGCATGAGCTTTCACTACAGACCTCGTCACAGAGAAAGAGACACAGAGAGAGCTAGAGAGTGAGAGACAGAGAGAGAGAAAGAGAGCGCTAATAAGGGCTTGGTGGGCAAAGTGCCAAATCGACAAGGCAGGGATGCCCTGTGTGTGGCGTGGACCCATAAAGTATCTACCAGCACAGCAGGACACAATAACAGAATAAAAGGAACAAAGACCGCGAAGAGTAAATGGAGATAAAACACGTGGGACACATACACAGCTCTTTCTACTCCTACTAGTCTCAAAATATGTATTACTGTCGAGAATAGTTGCGCAGAATTCAAATAAAATGGCAACTATAATTCAATTGCAGATTTTAGTGTGTGTACTGGGAAAGCAGGGGAGTATATATGTATGTATATGATTAAAAAGTAAAGGACACGTGGACGAAGAGAGGCGCTTTACACTTGATTTAACTTATTCCCTTGGTTTCATGTAAAATGTAAGCACTTCTTTGCATTATACAACCACAGACATGCATCTGAGTATGTACATATGTGGATGTGTGTGCAGCCCTTTTCTCCAGACGTGGGTGAGAGCGGATACTGCAAAACACTTGACAGTGGAGCTTGTGCATGTCAGACGTGATCTATCCCATGGAGAATCATTCTTTATCTCACTCATTCTCTCTCACACACACACACACACATACATACATACAAATGAAGTGACATATGGTGTGGGATTTTGACATTCATAGACAGGGGCTTAAGATCCTGACAGCAGAAAAGCTTTTGTCACCTTGGCACAATTGCATTTGACCCTACCTGTGATGAACTTCTTAAGCACCGACTAGATGATGGAACACACTCAAAAGCACGTGATCTACAGAAAATATAGACTACTGGGAGCACAGCACAGTATTAAAACTGCAGCCTATCAAATTTTTTAGCGTTCAGCTCAGCAAAAGTGAGGGGGCCACGGAAAAGTGCTAGGTACCAAACAAAACATGCTAGCTCCATGCTGTGCGGATGTGCCTGTAACCATTATATAGCCGTCATCAGATTCACATACGAATACGTGAGCTTACTGTGCATGCGCATAAACACACACCCACGTGCACGCTCACGTCGGCCGGATGTCTACCCTCTACCAGTCACTAATTTCCTTTCCTATTCCTGACTCGGGGCAGGCCAACCATACCCGTTTTAATCCCCCAAAGCTGTGTAGAAATGCTAACATGCGAAAAGGGATTTAAAGCAAAATAGGGCTGTGTGTGCATGTACGTCTCAGATATGCCTGCATTAGCAAGATTTCAAACAACAGCTAGATGAAGAATAAAAGCCCTGGAAGGTCTCGTATGTTGCAAACGCAGGCCATTTGGTCATGTTTGTTTAATTCATTTCAGCCTTGTTGTTTCTGAGTTACTCAGCTTTTCATTTTTGAGCGTTTTCACCGGTTGCTATGCAATCTCGTTGCCACCACCTGGCTGTCAATTGTGCGAGCATGTGTGATACAGAGGGAGATGGATAGAGAGAGGATGAAAGAACGAGCGCGAGAAAAGACAGGGTTTTTTGTCTTTCGGCCGGTGCAAGTTTATGTGCTGCACTGGTGCTCTTCTCCCCTGCCTCTCATCGACACCACCATTTCCCTTCATGTGCGTTCACCCACACAAACACTCTGAAGAGTATCGGACACGTGTGCCGTGCGTAGCGGTACTTTGGAGAACTCAATCAGCGTCCTTCCCTTAGCTCTCCTTAGTGACTGTGAGCGGGCTGTGTGGGAGGACCGGCTCTGATAGAATGGACTGCTGTGTTATTGACTTCAATTTAGAAAGTGCTGCCCGCTGCTTTTTTTTGCCCCTCCCTTCGTAGCCGGGGCCTCGCTGGGCCCCAGCCGCGGCCTACCTCAGGGGGATATCCCCGATTGCACTGTTACAGAAAACACATTTAAGCAAGGTCGCAGGGCCTGGAGTGAGTGGGAGGTGGGGGATTAGGGGCGGTGAGGGGCTATTTTTTTCCTCTTTTCTTTCTCACATGCTCAATGTTCTCCTGTGTCGCTTCATTTCTTTCCTTGAGCCCTTCCATCCTTCCATATTCCATTAGCAATAATACTGACTTCTCTACTCTTTAACTGGCCTTTTTTCTCCACCTTCTGCCCTCTCCATCCTCCTTTTGTCTTCTCCCTGCTTGGGTGGCCAGCTGTTGAAGTGCTGTATTGTTGGAGGTTGCAGGTAGATCCGCGCCAAACATTTGACGCTGTGCTGCCTGCGCTCACAGATTAGACACACTTAGCTTAGCTCCTCAAATCCCCCGGTGGAAAAAAAAGAAAAAAGAAATTAAAAAAACAGCCAACGGAGGCAGAGAGAGGGAAAGGAGAGAGAGAAAGAGAGAGAGAGAGAGGGGGAAAGGAGAGCAAGAGAGAGAGAGAGAGAGAGAGTGTGAGAGTGCGAGAGAGGGAGAGAGAGCAAGAAAGAGTGAGAGTGCGAGAGAGAGAGAGAGAGAGAGAGACAGAGGTGGATATTAGAAGGAAAAAAATAGCGGGCTAGGAGGGAGTCACATAAGAAAACTGACGAGGACCTGTGTCTGGAGGGAGTGAGCTGTGAGTGTGTGCGCCTGTGAGTGTGTTATGCATTAAACATGACCAATATATGTGAAAAGAAATTCACTGCTTAGGGATGATGACAAACTCTAAGTTCCAATACCTTCACAAACACACACTCAAAATGTATCTCCTTTGCGCACACACTCCCATCCACTCTCTGTTGCTGCATATCCGAGCGGTATCTCATCCCCCATGCATGAGCGCACATCACAACCTTGACCATTCATGTCTCCTTAAAGCAAACGAGACTGCCGTGTGTGTGTGTGTGTGTGTGTGTGTGTGTGTGTGTGTGTGTTTCTCGTCTTCATCATGCTCATACTGGGGAGCAGATAGTTCACAGATAAGGTAGGCAGGCACCTATCGGTAATAGAATCCAAATGGGGAGCATATTAGACCACTGCTCTTTTCACTCCCTCCTGCTTTCTAACAAAGTCATTGGAAAGCAGTTTGCAATAATGTGTGGTGTCTGTGCCAGATTATCTGGCACAAGGCAAAGTACACAGAAAGATAGACGGATAGGCAGGCAGACTCATGCAGACACAGACACACAGTACAGGAGAACCAAGGTTATACACACACAACCTCTATCTGCCGGACACTGTGCCCTTGGTGTGGGTGTGGCATGGTGGATTTTACACAGATGAAAATCTGTTTCATACTCTTCCTCCATCCCTGGGCATGTAGCAGGCCTCAGTAGGGCTAATCCTCCCCTATATGGGGCCTGATGGAGATTCAGGGATTTACAGTTTCATGGAAATCACACTGCAAGGCAGGTAATTGGAACTACCATTTTGGGGAGAGGAGGGTATTGCAAGGTCAGGGATATCATAATGGAACAAGTAGTGAGGGTTGCCATTTTGAGGATAACCAGAAGGGGGTTCTAGGTGAGGCAGCCAAGTCAAACTGCCATTGTGGAACTGGATGGTTGTCTAGGGCAGCCTGCAGGTAGGGGTTTCATATTAATAGCTGGGGAGAGATGTCATTTTGGAGCTAAGAGGCTTTTGTTGTGCTACACGTCCGATCCAATTACCTCCAGCAGCACACTTGTCATAGTTGTCATTATCTTAAAGCTAAACAAAGAGCCAGACGATGTGAAGGTATCGGCACCAATGTGAGACAAAACATTTGTTAGTGTGCAGAATGAATCATTGTTTACACTCACACTGTAACCTGTGAAAAGTGTAATTGAAACGGGATAAGTGGAAGCAACACCAAATGCTGTGCTTTTTGACAGTGTGAGACTACTCTATAAATCTCATGTTTAATAGCCAATGTTGTATAGGAACAACTCACTTGGGAGGAATTTTGTTTTGACCAACCCAAGGACATAAAGGTAAAAGGAGAGGGGGGCGGGGTGAGAATCTGGATGAAGACCACATCTTTAGCTTTGCTCCCAAGGAGCTAAAAGTCAGGAAGATTTAGCTGCTCTCACCACAGTGAATTACTATGTTTTTACCCCCACATTGCTCAGAGAAAGAGACATCCATTTCCTACGGCCCGGCAATTGGCAAGGCGACATTGTGATGAACACACAGACAGAGACTCTCCGAGAATCCTAATGAGACCAGCTGACCAATGACGTGGCCAGGACAGGACAGGGCATTAGCATATGGTGAGGAAGAAAAAAAAGAGGGAACATAAAAAGGCATGCCCACTTCCAAATACCAACACAATGATTGTACAAGCCTATATCTAGTGAGTGAGTTACAAGATTCGGTGAAGGGTAGAGAGCTCGCTGTCAGAAGATTCTCACAGAATCTCAACTGACAAGTAGTGATCTAGGTGGTGAAAGATGCCTTATGAGTGATTAGTACACTTAAATGATTGGTGAGTGAAGGCCATTTCTATAGAACATGGGGAAATTTCAGCTCTGCAGCTAATATAGTCACACCAATACACATAATAAATAAATAACACAACTTTGAACACAACAAGCAGTTTGGGCCTGCTGTGAATTTGCATTGGGGGAAAAAAAAAAAAAGAATCAAAACACAAACCCAAGTGGTTGCCAAACTTAAAACAGCCTTATTTTCAATTACGCATGAAAAATCTAATTTTTCTTTGCTCACGCTGATTGGGTTAACGGTGCTAAGCTAAGAGCATCTTTCTTCTGCTTCCAGCTAACACAGAGCTACGGCTAATCCCTGCTCTGGCAGCCTCTACCAACACAGCTCAACATAATGAAGGCTATTAGTCTGGAGACAATGGCTGCTAGCAGAGCTGAAACATGGAATAACACAGGATGAGAACGAAAAGGAGTGGAAGGGGACAAGTGAAGATGGGTATTATCTTCAAGAGTGTACCTTGAGGTTGCCATGTCCTGACCTGCCCCCCGTTTCTGTGCGTGGTCTCTCCCTCTCTCACATACAGACAGACACACACACACACGCTCAATAAGCAAACACAATTAACCAGAGACTGGCCTGCAAATATTAGACCACAGGAACACAGTAGGAAGTAGCAGTTTAGAGAAGGCAAGAACAAAAAGAAGGGGGAAGAGGGACAGGGCAAGAAGAAAGAAGGGAGCAAAGAGGAAGAGAGGGCAAGCGAGGACAGAAAGAAGAAGGGGGGGGGGGGGGGGGGCAAGAAGAGGAAAACAAAAAAAGGCAAAAAGAAAGAGGGAGGGAAAAAAAAGGAGGGGGGCAAGACAGGGCAAGAAGAAAAGGAGGAAAAGAAAGAAGGAAGGGTGAAAGACGAAAGAGGGAGAGGGCAAGAAGAAAGACTGCGAGAAAACAAGAAAAAGAGGTGGAGAGGGCATGAAGAAAGCAGGAGAGAGGGAAGGGGAGCCGAAAGATTGAACGACAGATGAAAACATCACCAGAAGGAGAGGTCAAAAGTGGATAAAGGGATTTTTAAAAAGCTCTTTAGATAGGAAAAGTAAGCTGCTGTTACGGTGGCCCGATGGTTAGAGAGAGCGTTTTGTAACTGAAAGGTCAAATGTTCAATCCCTGCAAGAGCCAAAGAGTGTCCAAAAACCATGCTTAATGTCAAAATGTTCTTCAGCAAAACACTTCATCTTTACTGTAAGTTGCTCTGGATAAGAGCGACGGCTTAAATGCGTTAAATGAAAATGTCATGTCGGATGTTGACAATAACATGGTGTTGATAATGTTACCAATATTCGTACTGCATGTTGAGCGGAGGCCATGTAAGGTCAGAGAGCAGACAGCGAGGGAGAGCAGGTATTTGGATGAAACGTCTCATTCCACCTGGCCAGATGGAAAGCCACTAATATACCCTATTGCCTAGTATAATCTCTTGATACGCTGGCATATGATTGGGGTGTGTGTGTGTGTGTGTGTGTGTGTGAGTGTGAGTGTGAGTGTGAGTGTGAGTGTGAGAGTGAGAGTGAGAGTGAGAGAGTGAGAGAGAGAGAGAGAGAGAGAGAGAGAGAGAGAGAGAGAGAGAGAGAGAGAGAGAGAGAGAGAATAATGATAATAAACAGAAAAAATCCCTAGCAAGCAGTTTAAGCCTTAACACGGACACGGTTAGCACTGTGTGCGTGTGTCGATGTGTGTGTGTTTGTGTGTGTGTGTGCGTGTAATCTCTCACAGAATTAATTCCTGGAAATTGAAATTAAAATGGGAAAGGAAGTGTCTGTCCCGGGTCCTTCACCTCAAGGTCATGATCATAGAGTTTAGTGTGTGTGTGTGTGTGTGTGTGTGTGTGTGTGTGTGTGTGTGTACTGTAGCCTGGAAAAATTGCTTAAGATAATATGGTACCAAGGTGGGCACTGATGAGTAAGCAACCACAGGAACATTACTAGATACTTAGAGGACGTGCTCACATGCACGCACGCACGTACACACACGTGCATGAAATTTGTAATAGCAGCTCTCAAAGCACAAGACAAGCCCAAAAATAGTGTGCCTCTTGTCTCCTTGAGCAAAACACACACATACACACACACTGAAAACCATATGTGCGCTGCTTAAAGGCCCATACTGTAAATCCTGGATCCTGGCAATGGCAGAAGCAATGACATTATCATTAGATCAATCACTCTACTGTACATTCCTCTAATCTGATTAGCATTGCTGCTATACCATACTGCAGGCCATTCACCCGAATGGAACTACTGTGGACACGCAAACACACACAGGCTGCTGACCTACATGCGACTGGCCGCATCCCAGATTTGCCAGCACTCACCCTAGGGGACGGGTTCTGTACTGTTTGCACACACCCCTTGAACACACCGACTGACTGACAGACGAGCCGCAACAAATTAGGTCACCCGGTACCCCGAAACCACACCCAGTGCCCTCCTGGCCCAACTCAGAGGGGCCCCAAGGGTGAAGCAGAGGGAGCAGGGGGCGCACGGCTGGAGCATGGGGCTGGCATGACAGCGGGAGGGTGCCACGCATCTGACAGCTCGTCAAGCCGTCAACCACAAACTAGTGCCGGAGGTCAGGCCCGAGTCTGACCACACTCTACGTCAGGATACTGTATCTTATACTAGGACAATATGGGATCACTGTTGGCCCTGGGCTGTGACCGTTGTTGGACATGGATGCATTGGCCAAACCTAAACCTCCACTTCAAAGTCCATTAAACTGCTTCGCCAGGTTAGAATACTGAGCAGAATTACCTGACTGTGTATATTGACTGTTCAATGTCATTAAACGCACAAAAAAAGGCCACCAGGTCTTTTCTGGTTGACTTGTTGGCTGATGTCAGGAATGCTGTGTGACACACACACACAAATGTCTCTCTGGGTTAGTGGACCTTGAGAAAACCTTGCCGTGATCACAGGGTCTGGCAAACCACAAAGCCATGTTGGCCATTCTGGGTCAGCACCAAACTGCACCGCGAGAGGTGGGCCACTCTGGGTCAGTGGAGCATTAGGGGACCTGGGAGGCCGTGACTCAGGCCCCCTTACTGGTGAGAAAGCAGAATGTCCACTTACAGAGAGAATGGGAAGAGAAAAGATATGAGAAAAAGAGAAATGGATAGGACGAGGGGAAAAGGGTGAGCGCTGCCCTGGCAGGCTTGGTCACATTATGGGTCAATGGACGATTTTGGTTAGATAGTTTTCTGGACGGATTGTACCGGGTGGGTAAAACACAACCTGAACTCATTCTGGGTCACTAGCCCATCAAACAGTGACACACCACACATACAGAGGGGCGCACAGGCACCATCTGACACACAAACACACACACACAAAACTGCCAGTATGCAGACTGTCCTAAATCTGATTTGTGTGGTTGCCATCAGTTACCGCACACTCAACAAATAACCACAAGCATATATTTTGCAGGGGGCTGTGCCACTGTGACAGCTAAACTGACAGACAGTCACTGGAACTATGTGGATTTGAACGGCACATTTGCAGCATGTCACGCATGTGTATTATATGTATGCTAGTTTAAGAGTGTGTTTGAACATGTGGCCCTGGCTGATCTCATGTTTTTGACTTGCTCAGGGTATGCGATCAATGCGGCAGTGCAGCACGCCTGTGATAACACACTCCACACACCCGTGGTGCTGGGGAATCCCTATGGAATGGAAAGGAAATAGTCTTTCTTCCTTAACACAGGAAAATCCCCCCTATACTCCCGTGGCTGCTGCCTCACCGTTACATGTGCTTCATTGAAGACCATTCGTATTCAACTGCTGTGAAGTCAAGGAGAAAGTGTGTGTGCGTGTGTGTGTGTGTGTGTGTGTGTAATATAGGAGTTGGCTCTATACTCCTGTGCCGGTGGGAATAACGTACTGTGCTACAGGCACTGTGACCTTTTCTAGCTGGCGCACTTTCTCTCCTCCTCCCTTTCTCTCTCACTTGCTCTCTCTCTCTCTCTCTCTCTCACTCAAACACACACACACACACACACACACACCTAGCAGCACTGTCACGGCTGGCTTTACCGACCATCAATTACCCACACTGCTTCCTAGTTTAATGGACATGCGGCTTCGTACAAATCATTGGAGACAGAGGGGTGATGGGACAGTAGGGTGTGTTCGTTTCGCCTCTTCTCCCACGGCAGGAAGGTAAAACATGTCTTGTTTTCTCCCGCTCGCCTTTCTTAACATGACCTTTATGGCTGGGCGCTACCTGGAGCGACAGTTTGTGCTCAAATGGAGGGTTAAGGCCTGCCTGTTTAGAGCGCCCTAACTACCTGCAAAGGCGGACATGATGGAGGAGAGTGGGAGCAACAGGGAGGGCAGAAATGGAGAGTGAAAGAAAAATCATGCAAAAGGTGTGGAGAGACAGAGGGCAGAAAACTTTGCATTTTGCCTTATTTCATGCCCTATACTTTCTTGTATATTTTCAGTCATCAAAGGAATAAATTCTCTTTCATTTTTGCATCTGGCTTCTTAAATTTTTCCCCCTCATGGTTTGAGTTAAAGTAGCTTATTTTTATTTATTTATTTATTTTTTACATTGACTACATAAAAAACACATCAAGTTATGAAAGAGGGGCTTCATTAAAAAATAAATCAAGTGATAAAGTAGCCAAATTCATATCATTTACACATTTGTTACATTGTCTTGAAGTTGAATGGGTCAAAATATCTATTATATTAACTTAATCATCTGATGCCATTGACATCAACATTGGCATAATCACTTCTCTTGCTAGTATGGATGCACATGCACACACACACACACACACAGAAAACACCTCACAACCAACAGCACATTCGCTGTGGCAGTCCCACGGGAGTGGACAAGTGACCAACACCCCCCCACACACTCTCATATCCGAGAGACATAGGGGGTAGGGAGAGAGAAAGAGAGACAGACAGACAGACAGACAGACAGACAGACAGACAGAGGGAAAGATGGATTCAATCTGTCTGGGTAAAAGCATTGTGGCAGAAAAAAAAAGGAGGGGGGGGGTAATAAAATCATTCATCATGGGAGTGTGTTTATCACTTTTATTCAGCTGGAACCTTCTTTCTCTCTCTCCCTCTTTCTCCATTTCTGTATCTCTCTCTCTCTACAGGGCAGCGTTCCATATCCCAACACCCCAAAAGACTACTCAAAATAGTAGGGGTGAGTTGGGGACACACACACATAGAAAGACAGAGGACAGAGAGAAAAGGGGATGGAGAGAGAAAAAAAAGAAAGGGGCACAGACTGTTTTTGAAAAGAGATGGATCAAGTGAGCTAGATGGAGTGAGACTGTAGAAAAAGAGAGAGAGAGAGCGGGAGTAGAGCAAGCAAGTGACGGACGGAGGGGTGATCGAGAGAGTGAGCGGAGAAGGAAAGAGAGCAAAGAGGGTGAGGGTGGAGTGGGTTGGGGGAGTTAATGCACAAAACACACTGCATCAAACCAAAGCACTGCTCCGAGCGGGATGCGTCAGCAGTACATTCATGTTCCCCTTTTTTTCCACTGAAGGACAAAACAGGAAGAGTGAGAGAGCAAGGGAAAGAGAGGGAGAAAAAAGCGAGAGAGAGAGAAAGAGCCAAAAAAGAAAGAGAGACAGAGAGAGAGCAGGGAGGGAGGGCAAGAGAGAGAGCATCATGAGAGAGAGAGGAGGAGTGAGAGAGTGAGAGAGAGAGAGTGTCCCGGCCGCCTGCCTTTGCCACCACAGCGACACCGAAGAGCTTTGCCGGACTCACTGGAGTGGCCGGATTATTGCCGGAGCGCAGGGGGTTAAAATCTGGTTGCCGTGGGGACGCCGCTGTCCATCTCTGCCTTTTGCCTGGACAGCCTGTCTATTCCCCTAAGCCACACGAAGCCCCAGAAAGCCACAGAACAAGAGACTGTGAGCAAAAAAGAAAGAGAGAGAGAAGAGGACAGCAGGAGCAAACGGGTTTTTGAAGGGCTAGAGCTCTAAAAAGGTCTGAGTGCTTTGCGCTCACCCAACTACCTCAGGACACTGCAGAGAGAGAGAGAGAGGGAGGGAGACAGAGAGGAAGAGAGAGAGAGAGAGAGAGAGATAGAGCGAGAGATCCAAGCCCCGGCGCAGGCTCTCTCTCTCTTTTGCTGCTACAACGGATCCTTTCCACATCGACGCTACTGTTAACGTCACGCCTGTAAGCTGCGCGCTCGCCCGGCGCTCGCCTTCCTCGTCTCGCTCTTCTCCCCAGTCGGACGCTGCGTTAGCGATGGGGTGCTGATCAGCACGAGGAGGGGAGAACAAAAAAAGAGCCGGAAAACAAGGAGAAAAAAGAAACAAGACGGACAGAGGAAGAAAGAGAAAGTGAGAGAGAAAGAGGGAGCGCTTCTTCTATCTGCGACGCTGCAATTGTTTTCGAGCTGCTCTCTGAAACGCCGCGCGCCACCCCTCCTCCCTCCAACCCACCTCGCTCAACCCTGCTACAACACCCCTCCCTCCTCCCAGCGCCCCCCTCCATCCCCCACCCCGCCCCCCCCTCTGAAGAAATTGACGGATTATTGGGAAGTGCACGGGAGGCAGGCTGCAGCTGCTGCTGTGTGTGCGCGCTACTGCTACTGCCGCTACTGCTGCTGTGTGCTGCGCGGGGATGGTGTGTGTGTGTTCGTGTTTGCTGCTGTCGCCACCGCAGCTGCCGAGGCTGGAGCGTGGGGCTAGTTAAGAGGAGGAAGAAGCTAATGACGGCAGCGTGTGTCGCCTAGCCTTTTCAACCCCCACTGAGCACTACGGGAAAAAAGAGGAAAAAAAATCAAGTGGACACGACGCCACACTGAGAGGGGGAGCGAGAGAGGAAGAGAGAGAGAGAGAGAGAGAGAGAGAGGGGGGTCAGACTGACCAACCGACCGACTGATTGACCACTAAAAAGTGAACAGAGGAATAGAGAGAGGAGGGGGTCTGTTTTTTTTTTCTCCTCTTTGTCAATCAACAGCCATCACAAACAAAAGGCAAAGAACATTTGAAAGGACTGTGGAATTTTCATTCTTCAACCTGTTCTCCAATCCCACCCCCCTTCTTCTTCCCTCTTTTTTTTCCTACTCTCTGCCTTGGGTTTTGGTGTGCAGAAAAGAGAGTGTGTGTGTGTGTGTTTGTGCGGTCGCCTGTGCTATGGAGACTTGGGGAAGGCGTCTAGCAGGGGGATCGACTGTCGGATTCCAAGGACAAGCAAGAGAAGAGGAGCCCACAGCAAGAAGCGAGCAGGGGAACACTGCCGCTTTGGGAGCCTGACTGGATTCCTATCTATAAGCTTTTTTTTCTTTTTCTAATCAACAAGGAGAGGAGGAAACAAACAACATTCACAGAGGGCCTTCAAACCTTTCTATTCGGATGTGTGGATTTACAAAAGGGTTCATCTTGGTTAAGCTCTTTGGCATTGATTTCTGTTTTGACAGAGCAGACATAAAAAGGCTTTCTTTGCTGCTCTTGGGATATACGTACATCTGATTTGAACACCACAGCTCTTTCTGTGATTGCAAAAAGGAGGGAAGCTATATATCTCAGTTCAAGGACCTGTAATAATAACTTGAGGTAGGTGTCTAGTGTTTCAACCCCTCTTTGCATCAATTTGTAACACCCTACCCTCCCTTCCGTCTTGTAATAAGGTTTTCGGTTGCTTAATTTGCCATCATGTCCTTCTCATACACACGTTTCAGAAAAGCCAGCCCACTCCCCCCTCCCCTTCCCTCCCGCCCCTGAGCGCAGTCCATGGGAAAAAAAAAAAGTATTGCTTAATCGAGGATAAGGCAAGTCCTCTTGCCCCCTTAGTAAGCATCCAAAACCCCCTCCCCTTGTCCTCTCTAGCCCCCTTCACCTCCCTGCCCAAGTTCCCTCAAGGCAACGACCAACCAACTTGCCACTTCCCTTGTCCCCAAAGACCCAAAACGCTCTCCCCCTGCCCAACACCCCCCGTCCTCCCCCCCCGGATGATGCTGAATTATGAACGTGCCACATCATGAGTCTCCTGGGGCGGGTAGCTGTGCATCGTGCCAGGAAAGCCGCCCTGCTCTGTGTAGTCTTCCTGATGGCGCGAGCGTGGAGCAGCGCCTCGCTGGCCTTGGCGGGGGCGGCGGTGGCTACGGGACCCCAGGGCTGCCCGCCGCAGTGTTCCTGCAGTAGTCAGCAAGGGAAGGTGGTGTGCACCCGACGCGGCCTCACCCGTGTGCCCCCGGGCATCCCCGCCAACACGCGACACCTCAATCTAATGGAAAACGCCATCGAGGCGGTGCAGGCTGACTCCTTCCGCCACCTGCACCACCTTGAGGTGCTCCAGCTGGGGCGCAATGCCATACGGCAGATTGAGGTGGGCGCGTTCAACGGACTCACCAGTCTCAACACGCTGGAGCTGTTTGACAACCGGCTGACGGTGGTGCCCAGTGGGGCCTTTGAGTATCTGTCTAAATTAAGAGAACTGTGGCTGAGGAACAACCCCATTGAGAGCATTCCCTCCTACGCCTTCAACCGGGTACCCTCCCTCATGCGACTGGACCTGGGAGAGCTGAGGAAACTGGAGTACATCTCAGAAGGGGCCTTTGAGGGCCTGCAAAACCTCAAGTACCTCAACCTGGGCATGTGCAACATAAAGGGCGATATGCCCAACCTGAGCCCACTAAAGGGACTGGAGGAGTTGGAAATCTCCGAGAATCTCTTCCCAGAGATCAAGCCGGGCTGCTTCAAAGGCCTGCGCTCACTGAAAAAGCTGTGGGTGATGAACTCACAAATCACCGTGATAGAGCGCAATGCCTTCGATGACCTATCTTCATTGGTGGAGCTCAATCTGGCCCACAATAATCTGAGTGCATTGCCACATGATCTGTTCTCCCCGCTCAGGTACCTGGTGGAGCTCCATCTCCATCACAACCCTTGGAACTGTGGCTGTGAGGCTGTGTGGTTAGCACGCTGGCTAAGGGAGTATATCCCCACTAACTCTACCTGCTGTGGACGCTGCCACTCACCTGCCAGCATGAGAGGTCGACAGCTGGTGGAAGTGGACCGGGGTGAGGGTGCTGCACTCCAGTGTTCTGCCCCCTTCATTGCTGATGCACCAAGGGACTTGAACATCTCGGCTGAGCGAGTAGCCGAACTTCGTTGCCGCACAGCTCCAATGTCTTCGGTGCGCTGGCTCCTACCCAATGGGACTATCCTGACGCATGCCACCAGTCACCCAAGAATATCAGTCCTCAATGATGGTACACTTAATTTCTCAAACGTCCTGGCAGCCGACACGGGCACCTACACCTGCATGGTGTCCAATGCGGCTGGGAATTCCAATGCCTCAGCCTACCTCAATGTGAGTGCGGCTGAGCTTAATACGTCCAACTTGAGCTACTTCACCACAGTGACTGTGGAGGTCTTGGGGCCCACCACTGAGATGGCCAAACCCAAAACCACCACTACAGCTGCTGCTGCTGGGGCTGGGGTGGCTGGAGGAGGAGGGGGAGGCCTAGGGACTACAACCACAACTGCCTCTCCCTCTGTTTTTCAGCCAGTCTTCATCTCCACACCCACTGTGCTGCTACAGAGCACCGACAGCCCACCAGGTGCAGCCAAGCCATCTGTGATGCCAGGACCTCAGGGTGCCACTGGCAAGCCAGGCAAGTCCGGCCCCAGCCTGGACGAGGTGATGAAGACCACCAAGATCATAATAGGTTGCTTTGTGGCGGTGACACTGCTGGCTGCGGTCATGCTCATCGCCTTCTACAAACTGAGAAAGCGCCACCAGCAGAGGAGCACGGTGGCAGCTGCCCGTACCGTGGAGATCATTCAGGTGGATGAAGAGGACCTGCCACCACCAGCGTCTGCAGCTCAAGAGGCGGCTCTCACACTGCCCGAAATACGGGACCACAACAGTATACACAAACTGGATTTTATCAGCCACAAGACTGACTATGGCTTTCACAAACCCAAGGCCGAGTACAAATCCCAGCCTGATTTCACCCTTCACAAGCCCAAGGCTGAGTATACCACATATAAGCCCACTATGGACTTCAGTAGCCACAAATCCACCCCAGATTACAGCACTCACAAATCCACGCCAGATTTTAGCCTTCATAGACCAAAGCCTGACTACAGCCCATTTAGACCGGACTATAGCACTCACAAGCCTAAAGCAGAATACAGCCCATTCAAACCGGACTTTGGCACTCACCCAAAAAATAAAACGGACTACAGCCCTTTCAAACCAGATTACAGCACTCATCCCAGACAGAAAACTGATTTCAGCCCATTTAAACGAGATTACAGCAC
Source organism: Centroberyx gerrardi (assembly GCF_048128805.1). Lineage (NCBI taxonomy): Eukaryota > Metazoa > Chordata > Actinopteri > Beryciformes > Berycidae > Centroberyx > Centroberyx gerrardi. Next base: position 9,771,347 of record NC_136020.1, read on the forward strand.
CCAACCAAAACCCAAACACGACTACAGCCCGTTAAAATCGGACTACAGCACACACCCCAAACCTAAAGCTGAATACAGTCCATTCAAGCCCGACTATAGCACTCATCCAAGACCTAAACCCGACTACAGCCCATTTAAGCCTGAGTACAGCACTCAGCCTAAACCCAAAATGGACTACAGTGCCCAGAGATCTAAACCTGACAGTAGTAGCTACAAACCCAAGGACCCTTACACTCCCCATAAGACCACAGCTGACTACAGCGTCTTCAAGACCGACTTCAGCCCCCACAAAGCGGATTACAGCGCATTCAAGTCTGACTTTAGTCCCCACACCCAGAGACCCAAAATGGATTACAGTCCCCACAAAGTGGACTACAGCCCCCATAAGGTGGACTATAGCACCCTAAAGCCCAAATATAACACCTATAAACCAACCGGCCATGGGGCAAAATGGACAGACAACAATGTTGGGAACTCTCTCCCTCGAACCTTGCCCAGCACCATCACAGCCATGGCTGAGCCCTTTGTCATAAAAACTCACACCAAGGAGAAGGTACAGGAGACTCAGATTTAAAAGGCCCCAAAAGGCTCCCCCTCCATCCCCTAGCTCCCTCCTAGCCCTGTCCCATTGCCCCCTCCCTCCCTTTCTCATAAAATCATGCAATAGAATGCACAACGAAAAAAAGGACAGGAACTACTTTTTTGTACAGAGTGCAAACTTAAAAAGACTGATGATTTCTTGTTGTACATGCTTATAAATAAATATATATATGGAAAAATTGAAACTACCATGGGCTGGTGATAGAGAAACATATTATATTAAAAAGAAATAAATTGAAACTATTTTCTAACTTGTAACTTCTATTTAAAAAGATGAGTTGTTTAAGATGCTGTCTTGACTTTGACAAATGAGGGTAGTCTTGTTTTAAAAAAGGGGCATTCTGTGTGATTTTTAAACCATGCTACAGAGAATGCAGTGAAAAGAAAAAAACATTTATACCGAGAAGACTTTCTTTAACAAAAACAGAAAAAGGTCAGTGTCGATCTTTACAGGTTTATCTTGTAAAAGCACCATGAATTTGTACTGTGCCAAATGTTATAAATGCAATAAAAAGGATTTTTGGAAGAAAAAAAGGAAGCATTAGAGAGAGATGTTTTTTTCCTTTCTCCTCTTTCTCCTGGCGTATACTGTAGCGATCAGCCAAATGCTTTAGACACTGCAGTAAGACGCTGCAGCTATACTTTAACCCTACGTGTGCTGAATGACTCAGGCAGAATGAATCATGGTGCAGAAGTGGCTGGTGCTTTTTTTAATTTCTTAACACCTATGCCTTCACGTGTAAGGGAAGAGCTTGTTCAGTCTGCATACCATTCGTGAATGTCATGGTGCTTCATCAAGGTGTGGCTGATCAAAAGCCTGTGTTCAATCTGTCAGCTTTTAAGTTCTACAAATGCATCAAGAATGATGTGAACAGATTGAAGGATGCTGTGTACATAACTGTCCATGTGTGGAAATGCACTGCTGTCATAACATCTAATGTTAACTGAGATGCTGGTTACACAATGCTTTTGATTGATGTGAGCTGATAGTGTTATATATGGCTCTTTTTTATGTCCTCAACTGGTGTTATTAATCGTGTACCTAATGAGTGAAAGGGGGTGACAAATTCAGGTGAAATACCATTTGGGAGTTAAGACTGTCTTGTACTTTGCCAAAAAATATAGATCCTCATTTCTCTTTTCATTGCATTGCCAGCTGTTGTGCCTTCATCAATCAGTGTGGGGGCTTTTTATGGTGACAAATGCATTCGGGTCTCGCTGTTAACTGTGCATTCTTCATCTTCGACAATAACCCCCCCCTCAATCATAATATAACTTCACACTTCTCTGCTTAACGGAGAAAAATTACATACAACATGCACAGTGGTTAGTAGGCATCTCTTGGACAGGTGAGACAGTTTGTTTTTGGAAGCCACAGTGTAAAGGACTGACAGACCAAACAGTGCTGCTGCTGTTCTTTCCTCTGTCGCCGTCTCTCTCTTTGCTTAAGCAGGCTGCTTATAACCGAGTCTCAGAACTAACAACACTGAGGACAGTGCAGACAACAGGGTGGTGTGAACCAGCCGAGGGGCACAAAGCAGCGAAAGAAAAAAGTAACGTGTTATGAGAGAGATGTATGTGGGTCAGAGGTTAGGGGGAGAGTACCGCAAAAGGGTTTAATGGTAGGGAGTGAAAGTTGACTGGACCGTCAACACCTAAAAAACTCTCACATGAACACCTATAAAACTAGATAATACTAAAAAAACAGAAAACAAAAGACATTTGGAAATAAAGAAATAGCTTCTGACGAGGCACAATGTCAGTAGAGCCACAGTCGCAGGCCTCTACCGGATGGAAAAGCTTTGGCCTAGTAGGTTTACATAACCGGTCAGTAGTGTGGTGAAGGGAGAGGCCGGTGGGGAGAGTGCCTGCAAGGGCCATCAAAGCAAAATCAGGGTTTTTCTTTCCATCTCTGTTGCTGTGGCCTTTTCATGTGCCTTTGTGATAAATGAAGTGAAATAGATAGAAGAACAGGGAGAGTGGGTGGATGGAAAAGAGTGAGAGAGGTCGACATTCTGCATCGCAGAAAGAGAGAAGTGGTTAGCTGAGAGCGTGGAGGGCTTTTGACGTGCTTAACCTGCAGTACAGGGCTGTCAGAAGGGGAGAGTGATATGTGTGTTTGTGCGGGTGACAACCCAGCTCTGAGAAATTAGGAAGTGACAGAGGCAGGGAGAGACAGAGATAAAGAAAGAGATGGGGTTGTAGAGGGTAGTTGAAGAAGGGAACAAGAAAAAAATAATATACACAGACTACATCAGCTAGTTTTTTGCACGTTTAGCCGTTTTTGTGGACATCCTGTGCTTGGAGACACGTCAAATCTTGTGGAGTGGGGCAGCATTTGTTGCAAGTTTATATTTTAATTGTCCTCTAACATTATGCTACATTGCTAACCTGGGAAGGATATGATGGCACTGATCAAGAGGAGATGGCAATAGCGTAATTTATGGGGACAAGCACAGGGACGGCACAATCTTTCCTAGGAGAGGTGCAAAAACACACAGGCGACACAGACAAACTTAACCCCATAGCAAGGAAAGCACAAGCTTAAGAGCGAGATATTCTCCCTGAAAAACAAAAACGCGGAGAAGTAAAGCAACACACTGGACAGTGAATGTGACCTTCAGGAGGTCCTTTGAGATGCAAAGACAGAGCAGGGCAAAGAGATTACGGGAGAGTTTGTATTTTTCATTTCCGTACCCCGAACCCCCAGTACCACACACTCTCAAATAGTTTTTTTCTTTTGAGAGTTTAATAATCAAAGCAATTTGCTCTGATTGCTCTTCGAAATGGAAAGAACGACAGAAGCACATACACACACCTTTTAAATTAGCAAGGCTACACATACACACACACCTAAGTAACAATCACAAGCACAAAGCTATAAGGATGGCACGTTTAGGTATGTGCGTGTGTGTGGTTATGTTTTAAGTGGTCAGGACTTGCATCACGGTGTCTTGTCAGAATCCTAGAAGGAGAGTTCTCCTGTCTACCCACTGTCATCTTATTGGGATAAATATAACCCACTGCAGTGCACCCAGGGCCATCAGCGCTGGTCACTTAGGCAAAAAACAGACAGGATCAAATCAACCACACCTCACCCTCTTTTCATCCTCTGCCTTTCCAGCCTGCCTTTAGGAAGGCTGATATGAAAACGGGCTAGACTGATGAGACATGCAAGTCTGTCTATAATGTGTACATGTATGTGTGTGTGTCTTAACTAGTGTCAGCAATGTTTTCTGTTGTGGGTTAGGCTACATCCAACAAGAGGGCAAAGAAGTGGGCTGCACAGAGCAGGAGAGGTAAAAATGGGAGGAAGGAAGGGAGGGAGGATAAGGACAAAGGACAGAGAGGAAGAGCAGGTAGAATAATCCAAACTTCACATTTAACATGCCCACTTCATACAGCCCATTTGTCATTGTGCTGACTCACACCTCAGACAGCGTGCCTTTGTCTCCCACTCCCGTTGTTTACGCACAATTGTTGTGACAACATAACTATGTGAAAGCAGAAAGCAGTTTCCCAATTGTCTCTCAGGTGAAGCATGTGAGATGAATGCTCAAACAGTTGGAAACAGCAGAGTGTGTATCCGTGTGTGTGTGTGTGTATGTTGTATCTAAATTGTTAGTGTAAATGAGTTAGAGAGATCATGAACAGTTGCATGAAAAGGTGTAAAGCACTGTATTAAGCATTAAGCTGTGTCTTATCTATGCTGCGCCGTACTGTTCCCTACCAAGCTACGTTGTGCTATGTGGTCATATATAATGGCTGTGCTGTGCTACACTGGGCTGTTTCATACTAATCGATGAGTCAACATGACTACAGGGTCATCAGTCAATCGGCCAATCAGCTAGCTAGCCGATAGGCCCGTCTCCGTGGGAAACAGTCCCTCTCTTCTTCCTTGTCGTCCTGTTTTTCTGTCTGTGTGCTTCATTAGCAATCATGAAGCCATTTGGAAAGAGGAAGCAAGGCAAGATGCACCTATTTAGCCACAGCTCACAGAGCCTGAGGAGAGGGGGAAAGGAAAGGAGGGACAATGGTAGAGTTAGAGGAGGACAAGGTGGTAGAGAAATGGAGAGGTAGGAGGGAAAGGCAAAAGAAACAAGAGGAAACAGGGACAAAGGGAAGATACAAGACACTGAGAAAGAGATAGACAGAAAATGAAAGTAGAAAGGAAATAATAAGAGATTGCTTGAAAGAAATTATGAGAAGCAAGACTGCGAGAACACTGGCCAATATAAGCAGAAGAAAAAAAAAAACAGGAAAAAGGTAAAGGGCAGAAAAAGGGAGCAGAGCAAAAAAGCAAAAAGCAGGCAACAGCAGAAAAACAAGATATGCAAAGAGAGAAAATGTGGCGGAGCTGGATAAGCTGGCCGATGATAGATAAAGTGTTTCTGGGAGACTAAATGGAATAGAATACATAAGAACCAAAACTGAGAGGCGACGGGGGGATCGAGAGAGGGAGGCAGAGGGAGAGAGAGGCCACAGAAAACAAAGGAACGGGAAAAGAGAGGGATGGAAGGGGGAGGCAAAAGGAAAGAAAAACAAGTACAAAAAGGAAAAACAAAACGAACAAAAAAACCCATACAAAAAGTGCGAATGGAGAGAAAACCAAATAGAAAAAGAGAGAAAGGAACAGAGCCAGAGAAACCAAGAGAGACGAGAGAGAAGTAGAAAGAGAGAAAGAGAAAGAGCGAGCAAGCGAGCTCGGGGAGAGGAGGAGGCAGAGCGAACGTGATGCAAGAGTGCCAGCTAGAGATGGAACGGGGGATATATAGCCCGGCCCTCACGGCTCCCGCATGATTGGTGGACGGCCTGGACTGCGCCACGGGAGGTGTGGGAGCGGGGGAGGGGGGCGGACGGCGGAGGCTGCAGGATGGTGTTACCACGGCCACGGCAGAATACAGTAGATGGGAAGTGCTGATACCAGTAATGGACTGGACCATTGGGGGTACTTGAGGGAGGGAGGCAGGGGGAGGAGGGAGGGAGGGAGGATGGGCGGATCAAGAGGTCAGAGCAAATGGAACTGCAGGGACGATAACTGCTATAATGCACACGTGTGTGTGTGTGTGTGTGTGTGTGTGTGTGTGTGTGTGTGTGTGTGTGTGTGTGTGTGTGTGTGTGTGTGTGTGTGTGTGTGTCTGTGTGTTTCATCGTGATCAAGAGTACACTGAATTAAACGGGTCAAAGTCAGAGCCTTTTAATCAGCAGGAAAAGCAACCTGAAACAAAATAACGACGTCTCTCCTCCAGAACGCTACTCCATTTCAGGATTAAGCTCATTCTGGATGTAAAAAGGGTTGGCAGGGCATTTTAAAACCTACTTATTTTGCTGCGATCTCAGAATTAGATTCCCCCCCCCCCGTCGTAAATTACTATGCAGTGAGGCACAGAAGATGGCCGCAATAAAGTGTTATTCACATTAGAATGACCTAGACCAATAGGCCTTGTAATGGCCACAGCAACAGTCATTCATCTGCTAAAGCCCCACATGCAGTAATATCAGTATCGCCGACAAGATGCCCACTTAAGTGTTGAAACATTTTTTTCTTCTTCCATCACGTAGGCTGCATTTGACATTGTTCCCATCGGAGACTGTGCTAGTCTGTGTGCTAGAATGTGTATGCTCAAGTGTTTGTACTAGAGAGTGTTTGTGCTATAGAGCGAGTGTGTGTGCTACGGCGTGTGTGTGTGCGTGCGTGTATGTGTATGCACTAGCCAGTGTGCTAGTGGAGCAGACAGGAGGCTATTCTAAGCAGGCCTGGGAGCGTGCTGCCTTGTGAGTCAACATGAGTCAGGGCCAGAGAGCCGTTTGGTCCTAATGTCAAATGGAGGGACTGGACAGGATGCAGAGCTGAGGGCCGAGGCTGCACACCATGCATGCAGAGAACAGGGCCACGGTCATTTGGACAACACAGGACAGGAAATGCGGGGTGGGCTATGGAGAAAAGGAATATTAGCTTCTCCCACCTCCAGTAGTCGGCTTTGTGTGTGATCTGGTCTCCAGTAAGAAGAATATCTGTTTTTTTGTATATATCGCACATATTGCTTTTCTTTGAATTATCAAGTAATGTCAAGCGAGAAGGGAAATGAGGAGGATGAAAGCGGAGGAAATTGTGGAGGCGAGTTGATGTTTGCTGCTGCATTAGACTTTGACCCTGTGAAAATCGATGCAAATAGCCATATTCAATGACCAGCTGGTGGTATGATTTGTTGTTATCGAGGTCAATAGAGGCGAAAGATAGATATTCATCACAGTACCATTGGCTATAGGCCCAGTGCTGTGAGGCTGCAGTGTTGAATAGGTGCTGCATGCCGAAAGATTGTATTGAAGATAGAGACTGTAATCAAGTTCACGCAGATTTCGCTGCTGAAAATGAGATTGAATGGCAGGTGGGCTGTGTGAGCTGTTTTTTTGCCATGTGGAGGACCACTCAAGCGTGTTATTCCCTGTGAGAGAGAGTTTATTGCCCTTTTGGTGGGTGAAAAACGTCCCTCTGTTTTCTTAGCAGCCAGAGACGATGGAGCCTTACTTTTATGATCCCCTGTCCAGTAGTTCAGACCGTGGGGTGTGTGTTTGTGTGTGTGTGTGTGTGTGTAGTAAATCATGTCCACTGAGAGCAGCAAGCTGGGGATTGAGACACATGCGGGGAGGGGGTATTGAGGTTTTTGTGCGTGTACAAACACAAAAGCATACACACACACACACACACACACACACACACACACAGGCAGGCAGCCCCGCATGCACACGCTGGTAAAATGAAGTCATTGGCCGTTAATTTCACTGCTTTTGTCGAGATTTACCGCCTGGACAGAAATCATGTTCACAGGCGGAGCATCACCAAGGCTACTATGTTCAGGATCAGCCCTCATTCACTCACTCGGAAACACACACACGCACACACACACACGCATAAACACACAAACACGCCAATACATAAATATAAACAGCCACACAGTTCAAAAGCCTTAACCACATTACTGATACAAAATTCCTTTGCATTCTTTCATAAAGCATCCCCAACCGCCCGCCCACGCAAACAGTAAACAGCAGAACACATGTAGTAAATGCTTGAATGCTTAAACTTGTGCTGCGTCCGTATCCTGAAACTCCCCTCGCTACCTGTCGTTTCTTCAGCCGTACACACACCGACATGCGTGTTCTCATGTACCGGCGGCCCCTCTAGTCCCCACTCCCCCTCCTCTTCCTCCTGCAGTTCATTAGCATGGATCTCCACGCAACTTTTTGTTTGGGCCCCCCTACCCAGGTTAGTTGAATGGATTTTCCAGCAGGCCATTTTTAGCTTCTGCGCCACTCCTGCGCCTTCTCATGCAAATGTGTGTGTGTGTGTTTGCATGCGAGTACATGAGAGAAAGCACACACCGAGCCTAGGAGTGCGCTAATAAGAAAATGAACAAATCTTTGCTTTTATGCTGTGCATGTAAAAAGTAAGGAAAGAAGAAGAAGTGGAAAAAAAAAACAGAAAGCACTCCTTACAAGCCAGGAGGTCGTTTGATGTTCCGTGAAACGAGCGGGGCGAGGGGGAGGGGGGGGAAGAAAAAAAAAAAAGCAATGGCGGAGAGAGTTTTCTGGGATTTCATCTTTTCTGGGATGAAAATGACTTTATTTGGGTGTAGACATTTCAGTTTTAGCGGAGGGGTGGAATTGGGGTGGCAAAATGGTCTCCTGCATTGCTGGAGACATCAAAGAAAGGGGGCAGAGAGAGAGAAAGACAGACGGAGGTAAGAAAATTAACTGAGGGGGATAGTGAGGGCGGCGCGCTATCAAAGACGTCCCGATTCACAGTGTCATAGGACAGGAATGCTACGGCACTTGAAGCAATGTGAGGAAAAGACAGAAAAAGAGAGAGGGAGAGAGAGAGACAAAGAGGGAGACGGAGAGAGAGATGGAGAGAGAGAAAGAAGAGAGCCAGGAAGAGGGAGAGAGAGAGACAGACAGACAGACAGAGGAGGGAGGGAGAGTGAGAAAAAAAAGGGTAATAGACAGAGAAAAGAGATTGAGAGAGGAGACTTGATGAGGTGATTGCAGTAGACAAGAGGCCCCTATCTGACACAGCTAAGAAGACCATTGCATTAGTTCTATAGGAGCCGTAGGATCAGGTTATTACATTGATGTGGACTCCCACATGACAAGCAGTGAGCTAATGCCAAGGCCTCGCTGAGGAAACCGCACGCTGCGGAGCACAGAGCAGGACATGAAAGTAACGTCGAGATGAAAGCTCTGACTAGCTGCGTGCAGCATCAACGCATCCGTGTGTGTGTGTGTGTGTGTGTGTGTGCGCAGTAGGGTCAGCGGTGATTTTTAAAGATCAAACAAATCAACAGCCAACCTCTCTCTGCAGTGGACGACTCATCCCCCGCTGTACTGTGGGTAGCGGAGTCTTTTTCCCACTTCGCGCTTGACTTTCTATTATTTAGTGGAGGCCATTTGGAAAATGCATAATCACTTAATGTAAATGGGATTAAAGCATAGATTCGACTCCAATATACTGAGATAGAATGGGAGGGGAATAAGCTCAAACGCTATTTTATGAGGTGGTGGGGCCTAGGCGCTGATCCCAGCTGGAAGTTTTAATGGATCCCAAATAAAAGCTGCCTCCAAAAGTGCCTGCTTAATATACAGTGATTACTGGCGGTCATACGGCGCCAGTGGAACAAAAAGACTATTTATAACCATTTAGCTCATTTCTTTTTCCACTTTAATTCTGACTGCAAATAAATCTGGTTGCATTTCAACGTATCGCGGGGAAATGGGAGTAGAGTAAATGCGCTGTGGAGATTACTGGGGGGAGAAGGGACACGATTGAGCCACACGCCTTTGAGGGAAAGGAGAGCTGAGACGGCGCTAATAATAGAACTGAAGGAGAGTTTGTGACGAGATTTGTTTGAATTTGCATGCGCACATGTAATGTATATGAATACATAAATGTGCACTCACACACACGCAGCAGGGTTGTTGCCTAGTGTCCAGTGGCCTTTGATCATGCCTCAGATGGGGTTCAGCATTCTTTAAGAGTACTTTAACAGAGTAAGAAAGATGTGTGAGTGTGTGTGTGTGTGTGAGAGTGTGTAGGAGTGACTGGAGGTGAACCTGTGCCAGTCTAACTATGCCACCTCCGCATAAGACCTGATCAAAGCATATGCCATCCCAGAAAGCAGACAGGAAAGTACTTAAACCCAATAGCTGCTTATTAATGTCAGACACAAAGAGAAGACAGTGAAAGCCGAACTCTAAAATCTTCCAAAGCTGTCGAGAGCACCTGAAAAGAATGCCATTAGAAGCAATTTAGGAGCGAGGAAATAAGCAATATGTGGGCCTTGCTCATCAAACAGCAATTGGAACCCTTGACCCCGGCAAATCCATACATGAAGCAAAGGCCTAATGCCTTGACAGCAAGAGAAGGAAACGGATCGATTGAATTCCCCCAAGATACGAAGAAAATAAACCGCTCCTACACAGTTTCTATTTCTTACTCTTTCCAGACTTGAATTTCTTGACCTGATAACGATTTTGGCTAGTGTTTTATATTGTGTATGCTAATAGCGGCTGACAAATTAGTCCGTATTGTTCTGTACCTGAATTATGTTTCAGAACACAAATATCACCATATGTTAAGTGACAGCAGGTCTACACCTACATATAATGTGTAGTGATGTGCGCATTAGGACTGAACATTTATTTACATACTTTTCCACAGTTTTTTGTATTTCTAAAAGTTTTCTTTTCAAGACATCAAACTTATCCAATTTATATTCCATACTTTGGTCAGAACTAACCAAGATTTGTCTGGTGGGCTGTACTCAAAGCTTTACAGCCCCAAAGCCGAGATCGAGACTGCAAGAGGTGAAACAGAGGCCCCATGTGGCTCCAAGCCTAGTGTGACCTCGTCGCCCCGGCTGATATGAGAGTACCTGCCCAACAGGGGTGCCGATAATTAGATAGACAGCCAGCTATATTGCTCTTCTCCCCTCACCGCTCTCTCGTCCCTCGCTCCAGCTAATTAAAGACGACTAGAGACATCAAAGACCCACGTGTGTGTGCATGCAGGCTTGCCTCGGTTTGTCCATCAATTAGAGTTATGTTGTTATGATGCTGTGATAAAACTTCTCTAATCCCAGTTGTGAGCCCAAGCAGGGCAGATGGAGGGAAAACATTAGGGCTTACTGTCACGACTCAGGTACCCCTATATCTACAAAAACAGAGGGAGGAGAACTCAAGGGATGTGTATTGGTATGCAATACTAGCGTAGTAAACTAGCTCAGTGCATGGGACATAGTGGGATAATGTTTGAAAAAGACTAGATTCAGATATGGAAACTTAATCGTGGTCGATGCATCACATCTTGGTTTAATTCAGCGGCGAAAAAACACCCAAAAAACAGTGTTACAGAAAGATAAAATGAGACCTAGAGTTAGCACTCCAAGGGGGGTTTATTATTATGAAGATTACAGAGAAGGAGGGGGAGGAGGAGGAGGAGGAGGAGGAGGAGGAAGAGGAGAAGAGGAGGTGGCGGCTCAGGGGAGGAGAGGGCAGAGGGAGTAGAGGAGCAGAGGAAAGAGGAGAGGAGAGGAGAGGAAAAGGGGAGGCAAGGAGAGGCGAGGATGAGGCTCAGTAGAGGGGAGGAGGCGGCTCAGGGATGAAGCGTGGAGGGAAAGGAGAGCAGGAAAGAGGGGGAGGCCGAGGAGAGGAGATGAGAGGAGAAGAGGAGGCTCAGGGGAGGAGAGACTTGGCAGGCGATCACCCTCCCACTCTGTTGGCAGTGGAGGCACAAACTGTTTGCTCACAGCAGTACATGCATCTATTAGTATTGTTCCAGGAGATAATAACTGTGTGTGTGTGTGTATGCATTCATGTAGGTGTGTGTTTGAGAGTCACTTCCCAGCCAAAAGTGGCAAACGACTTGTGATGAGGCGGCAGACAAACAATATGGAGCAGAAATATAAAAATGTATGTGTGAGCCAGCGTGTGTGTGTGTCTGACTTTAGTACTAAATGTCAGGACTACGAGAACACGAGAGACCACGGTTCTAACATTTAGCTCTTTGCAGAATCTTGCTCACACCGCGTCTCCTGCTTTGAAACTCAGTGAAATGGACAGAATCGTGGCCCAACTGATTGGCTTGCACGCACACACACACACACACACACAATATCACTGCTTCAGCGTGAAGACTTATCACATCACACACATGCACGCAGACACACAAACGGCTTTTAAGTGAGGCGTGGATGTGCGTGCGGCGCCGTCTTGCTGGCAGCGCGACGCCTTGTCTGCGACCGCCGCATCAGTCTAATTGAGCACAAATGTCAGAACTGTGCAGTTAAAGAACTTTAGCACTGACACGCACACACACACACTTTAGGCTGCTAATAGAGTGAAAAGAGTACTAGAGATAACAGGTGCATCTGTGCGTATGTGTGTCACCCATGTCTGTGCAGGCACGTGCGCGTGTTCTTGCTAAAGGTGCAGTCAAGTCTAATTGTTGAAAATGGAGGGGTGCTCTCTCCTTCGCTAAACTGCGCCCCCGGTGTTAAAGGAGAGGCTAGATGAGCAGTCTACAGCACAGGGAGCGTGTCATCTTCATCAAGCGACCATATGCTTCCCCCTCAAGCAATTACATTTGATGGCCTCACCTCACGGACGCACGGACAGACAAGCAGACCGACAGGCAGACACATCAAAGGTAATGACATCTGGGGCTGGGACGTATTGATCAGTATGCAGAGAAGCAGATCATCTTTCAGACTAGCCTAGCTGAACACACATACGCACACACTCTCACTTTAAGAGGGATTCAGCTGGCAAGGAAAGCATTTTAAGAAACTGCAGCGCCCCGGCCAGCCTTTCTTGGAACTTCCCCTGCACACACCCCCGCACATTTGGAAAGGGATTCAGCCGGCGAAGGGTTTTAAAGAAACTACATTTCTATAGCCGGCCTCACTTGAAACTTCGCTCGCTCGCGCACACAAACGCACACGTCTCTCTCCCCGTCGCCCACTCCTGCCGTTAGCTTTATCTGTCTGTATTCAAAGCTGAGAGTCCGATCCCCGTTGGTTTTTGAAAAGATTCTGCCAGGCTTGTCCTTCCCTTTGAGCCCCCAACTCTCCTCTGGGAGAACAGAGAGAGAGAAAGACCATGAGAGAGAGAGATAGAGAGGGGGGGGGGGGGGGGGGGGTCGATCGCTGACACAGCCGCTGAGATGGCCCCTCTCTGATTGTTGGTGAGGGATATAAAACGAGGGAATGAGAGAAGAAGTGGACGGAGGGAGGCGCGAGGAGAGGGAGGGGAGGGAGGAGGGAGAATGCAGGCATGAGGAGGTCACTGCGTTATGCTGGGGTAAGCTGGCGCAGGATTACTGCTTCAAATCTCTCTTCTCTTTTTGGCTTTCCCTTCATTCTGCGCTTATTTATTCAGGAGATCGTTGAGGCTGCACTCGCTTACACTGCAGCTGATGATGCCTACACACGATGTACACACACACGCGCACAGATAAAGGGGGTTCTTGTGAAAGTGGACATAAGGTGAGAGGAGAGAGAAAAGGAAAGGAGGAGGACAGAGAAGGTGTAGGCAGGTGTGACCTCTACGCAGTAGGGGCCAGATGTTGACAACTCAATAAGCAGACGAGTAGTGGAAGGCTGACACACACACAGCACATAAGAAGGTGAAGGGCACAGGTGAGGATGGACTGTGTGCACAGCAGGATGTGTGTGTGTGTGTGAGTTGGTCTGCATCTCCCATATATAAATGCTGCCAACATTAGAAGAGAGAGGGGCGACAGAGAGTGGGGGCGAATAGGAATAGGTAGAGAAGATTGGCCCTTTTTATCATGACAGCTGTCCTGTGTGTGTGTGTGTGTGTGTGTGTGTGTGTGTGTGTGTGTGTGTGTGTGTGTGTGTGTGCGCGCAAACGCGTGTGTTAATCCTAGAGCCAGGACCCTGCCGATGTGTCGCAACTGCTGTGTTGTCAAGGGAACCATCAGTACTACTGAGAGGCTAGTATCTGCTCTGAGCTTGCGTGTTCGCCGGCATACACACACACACACACACACACACACACACACACAAACACACAAACACTCACATAAACACACAAACAAACACACAAACCTTTGGTACTGATGTTGGTGACTACCGGGTAATCATTTCTCTGTAATGCCTCATAGGCTTTTCATATACAGGCAAGGTTGAGACAGACTACAATGAGTAGGAGTCACAGTTGCAGCCACAGCAAAGCAATGAAAACAGCATCAATGGATCGCTTTAGTGCATCTGATGTTGCGTGTGGTGCAGAGACAAAGAAAGAGAGAGAGTTGCGTGTGTGTGAGTGAGAGAGAGAGAATGAGTGTGTGTGTGTGTGTGTGTAAACTGTCAAAATCATCTATATGTTGTGCTAATGTGTCACAGTTGTCAATAGAATAGCATCGATCCAAGCATCAATAAAGCATGAAGGCCTGGAGCCACATCCTCAGGCTTGCTCATCAGAGATTCGACTAACATATCATGGTGAAAGATATAGACTCTATACTTACTATTGTGCACACTTGGATATCTAGGTCAAACTCTACCAGTGAATATCAATGAGAAGCCATTAAAATGCTAGTATTAGAGATGTCAATAAACCCCATTTTGTATTATAGCCATGTTTCTCTCCTGTAACGGATGAAAAAATAAATAAATCACCAAACACAGAAGGTGAAAATATAATTAATTTGCTGATGATGAATATCAACAATATCGTGGGGACTCTGATATTTTTGCCTGTGATGCTGATCAAATCCTTTTTGTTAACAGTGTCAAACAGTGTTCGTGTTTAGATCACAAATACCCAGCGGGCACCAGCTCAGAGGGGGACGCAGCGGGGGGATTTGTGTGTGTGTGTGTGTGTATGTTTGTTAAGAGAGAGTGTGTTTGAATATTCCTTGCGGCTCAGGCTCAAAGATGGCAAACTGTAAATAGGTGGTAGTTTACTGAAGGTAATCTATACACACAAAATGTCAAAGGAGGTGCAAGTCAGGCCCAGGACAGACAAGCATGACAACACAGAAAAAAGAAAGAAAACTGTGTATGTGTGTGTGTCTAAAAAGTAGCGTCAATTAGCTGTGCCACTCAGCTCCAGTCACTTAGCAACACACAGATGACTGTAGCATCCATGGTCATTTTCAAAGACAAAGAGAGAAAGCGTGGGAGGCAAGGCAGAAATAACCAATGAAATAAGAAATAATAAGAAATAAGCAAAGAGAATGATGCAGCTTTACGAGGCACAACAAAGGACGAAGAAGGATAAACTGACCGCAGATCTGACCACAAGGCAATAACAGACCATAAATCTCTGCCAACACTGAACAAACTTGCTGTTACACCAAAAGACATTTCCCGTAACTTAAATTTTAAGTTAAATTGGTTTCTTGAGCCTGCAAACATACCCTTAGGATTTAGAATCAAGTCTCTATCTGTTAGTTTCATAGTTATGGCTAAAACAAAAAACGAAATTGTCTAACGGCGGAAATTGTAGGTCCAGATCACCACCAAAACCTCAATTGTTCCTTCACCCCTTTCCTTTTCTTAACAGACAAACAAAGACACTAACAGGGGTGACAACATAACCTCTTTGGCGGGGATAAAAAGGAGGAGAAAATGTGAGGAAATCAAACATACGGCAAACAAAACACCAATTTCTCTATTAGGACAGCAGACGGTCGGAGAAGGAGAAAGACAAAGACGCAAAAGTGGAGAGGAGAGGAGGAGGCCAGGTGAATCACACAGGTAAACACGTCTATTGACACAGCCACTGGCTAACTGGCTGGCTGCCTCCAGTATTCACATTTGGACCACAAATTCAATATGTGGGTTGGCTATTTCTTTTAGTGAGAGAGAGGAAAGTATGGCCAGAGGAAAGGCAAACAGTGTCAGACACACAAGAGAGACAATGGAAGCCGTCTCTCCATTGCCTACCGCTTCAATCTTTTATGGAACACCTTTAGTCTTCTGGCCTCAGGTCTAATGATAATGTAAGAGTGTGTTTGTCTAGGAGTGCGAGCACACACTCTTTTATGCCCCGTGTCCTACACCTTTCTTGTGCTCCATCTCCACCCGGTCAGTTTTTCTCTCTTCGGCCAGCAGAGTCGGCAATCTGCAGCTCGGCGAGAGGCAGCAGAAAAGTAGCAAACCAAGTACAACAATTTGGAAAGAGGGTCGAAGCAGAAGAGAGAGGGAAAGGTGCAGAAAGAAAGAGAAATAGAGACGAGGGAGGAATACAGCGAGGGATGCACAGTCTAGGTGCATGAGAGCATTATACTATTGCCCTCATTGATGTGGAAGACTACTGCAGTGCCCTTGACGTAGAGGAGAAGACTAAGAGGATTCAGCTGGTCCCCTAGCACAGTGTGTGTGTGTGTGTGTGTGTGTGTGTGCGCTCTGTTGCGGGGTATGCTTATCAGAATGGACGCTGAAGTTGTCATCCCATCGTACACACACACACACACACTCGCACGTACGCACAAGGTCGCCCTCGTAAACGAGTTCGGGCGATAAAGCGGTGAGCAGGTTTTTCTCTCTCTCTCTCTTTCTCTCATCTCTTCATCTCTATCCAGGCCTATCTATCTCTCCGTCACCGCGATGGTGCGAACATGTTTATGTGGGTCGTTCTGTTCGCCCTCGGGCCATAATTCACAGTTTTCAAGGAACAACGCTACCCAACTGTGACACCGATACACACACAGGCTGCGCAGCAGTTTAAGGTTTCCAAATTACTGCAATAACAAAAGTTGAACCACACCTGTGATACCAAAAAGTCTAAAAATAACGTAGATAGGCTATTTTAAGTACCACAATTTATGGTCAATATAAAATAGAATATTGTTGATAGCATCATAGGTACAAGATGCATTCCAAGGTCACAACAAAGACACAAACTAGTCTGGTTGGCTTGCCAGTTTGCTGGTTATTTTGACTCTTTCACCAGCTAGGACACACCCAGTCGTCACATAATACTCCAGAACCAGAACTTTTGTCTACTTGTGACACTTGGTCTGTTATAATAAGGAAGTGTAAAACGATCTCGACAACACTAACATAGATAAGCTTTAATTTTTCCCTTCAATCTTCATTTGTATCACCATTATTGATATCACATCAGCACAATACAATAAATGTAAAGATTACGTACCCGTTTGATGAAATGATTTTTGGGCATTAAGGATTTATTTTTAAGATGCTGTTACTCAATATACTAAGTCATCATTACAAGCTCCCATCTGGGCCAAATTCTACACTTGAATACTGAAACATATTTGTTTGTGCTAATGCTATAGGTAACATTATCAGTGGAGCATTCAGATGTATAATCAGCATCAGTATGAGGTTAATCCAATATATATTGGCCGGGGCTATTGTATGGAAATGGTCCAAGCTGGTGTTTTTGTTCTACCCGTCCCAGAGTTATGAATGGATGGGGACAGATCCTGACTGCAGCTATAAAGCAGCAGTCATCTAGATATGTGGCCGCCTTCTGTACTGGTGGTTTGTTTAACTACAGTATGTGGTGGGGAAAAGGACCCGAGGGACAGTTCACCGTCCCCACCGTCTGCCTGTCTGTCTGACCAGGAAACCACACCATGCATTATTCATTATGTGTGCTCTACTCATTCACACACATACACATTTTGCATGTGTATGGCAGCGTATGAGAAAGCAAAACAAGACAAAAATAGACACACAGAAACAAAGCCACGCAAATACACATCGGCACCAACAGGCCAATAGGAACAACAGAGAGTGGGGCAAGCGAGAGAGAGAGAGGGATGAGGGAGAGAGATGGTCAAAGATTGCAAGACGCAGCACTTGTGTAATCGGCCTCTCGCCAAAATAATTCAGGCGTGATCGGAAATCAATGTGCGAGCATGGAGGCTGTGGAGAAATCCGATGCTGTCCTGGGGCCCTGAGAGGCAAAATAAGACGTTTAAAAGAGGCTCAAACGCATGAAGGATGCATTATGTGTGCCTGTGTGTGTGTGTGTGTGAGAGGAATGCTAAACGGATTGATCGGAGTTACACTGACCAAGGAAAAAAAAAACAGACACATAATAGTTAAGTTATTCAATTGCCTAGCTGCTTCTATGTAAGTTTATGGTAGCGGTTACAGAGTATAAACATGTACAATAATCACTAGACACAGACACACACACACACATCAAACCAGAGCAGAAAGCAGCATCTCCTTGACATAACGGAGGTGTGGGGTTTATTATCATAAAATTAAAATGCTCACCAACAAGAACAGTTATTAAAGCAGAAAGCTCATAAATCTGTGGAGGCAGGCATGAGCGGGGCATCTGTGATGCCACGCCGGCACGGTGACTCATCGCCGCTCCTCAACACAGCCTCCTGCGGGTCTGACGCCAGCCTGTGCCGACCCCCCGCCGCTGGCAGCCTGGCGCACACGCCGTTCATGTCGCAGGGCGGGGGGGCGGCGGGGTGGCGGGCCCCCGTTTTAAGCACGACTGGGCAGGGTTTAGGACGGCGGGCGCAGGGGAGCTACGCGCACACCGGGTGATGTCAAAAAACACTCGCTTCATTCAGCACTGTGCTGCAGGAGAACTGACACTCTGCATAAAGGTGGAGGTAAGTGTGTGTATGTGTGTGTGCTAGGGCTGCACGATTATGGTTAATCCATTATGCTAGATCACGATTATTAATGTTGATTATTTTTCTTGATTTGAGGAACAAAATTTGATATTTTACTGCATTTCTGGGATTTTATATCACCCTTTTAACTCTTTTCAACTACAGTGGACATTCTAAGTGAAATGAAAAGTTTCCATATTGCTGTTACACCAAAATTCTATGATTATTACTTGCAGAAACATAATGATATACGATTATACTCGATTTGTAATGCAGCCCGAGTGTGTTTGTGTATGCTAATGCGTACAAGACAAAAGGAAACGTGCAGCAGAGAAACAAAAAGAAAACAATGGGATTATGAAAAAGACAGAGAGAAGAAATGTAAAGAAGAAGACTTGGCATCCAGTCAGCCAGGGCCTGTTAGTGTGTTCGTGTGTGTGTGTGTATATGTGCATGCTTGTAGGTGAGCGAGAGAAAGTGAATTTAGTGTGTGTGTGTGTGTGAGATAAGAGTTGGTGAGTAGGCAGTGAGGGCAATACTGTAGATGGGAGACCACCCAGACTGAATGAGGTCAATAGGACTGACAGTATGCGTAGGTGGAACACACACCACATATTACCGTCCACTTAGCCTGCTCTCTCTCTCTCTCTCTCTCTCTCTCTCTCTCTCTCTCTCTCTCTCTCTCTCTCTCTCTCTCTCTCTCTCTCTCTCTCTCTCTCTCTCTCTCTCTCTCTCTCTCTCTCTCTTCTCTCTCTCTCTCTCTCTCTCTCTCTCTCTCTCTCTCTCTCTCTCTCTCTCTCTCTCTCTCTCTCTCTCTCTCTCTCTCTCTCTCTCTCCACCCTCTTTCTCTTCTTCCTGCTCCCTCTCCCTCTTAGGGTTGAGTTACACAACTGGACTTGTTTATACACCAGGAATGGGGGTCTGGGCTCATTTCAGTGCTGATTAATCAGTAGATGTACTCTCTTCTGTCGTCAATATTTCAAAACCACAGATGATTTCATCCTCAGAAAAATAAGCAAAGGTCTTAAGAATGGCTCATAACTTTAGTTGTAACCTATGATGTGCTTTACTTTCATGCCAGCATCACTTTGAGTAGGCGTCGACTTTTTTCACACGGCGGCCACCTCAATTTGGAATGAAACTCATACTACATGTACAGTATAGTAATGAGCCATTGAAAGCAGGTTAAATTTAGCTTCACTGACTGTTATTGCTATTGTTAACTAGCACATCACAGCTAATCGCGCCTGTCCTTAGTTGATTCATGCTAGAAAAACACCTCAGTGCAGCAGATTCTCCCGTTCTCCCTCCCACTGGTTAGGCTGTGCTTTTGAAGTTGCCACCCAAACGCACAAAGCGAAAAACCAACACAGAGAGTCGACGACTGAGATATTGAATGGATGCTTTCGTCAATGGAAGGTGGGAGGTGAGAAAAATTAAATGGAAAACATCAAAAAAAAGTAAGGGGAGACGTCTGGGGAGGGGTGTTTACCGATGCGTTTTCTTTTTTTTCTTTTTTTCCCCAGAATTCTGCGCTGCTGTTTTGGTTCCACGCTGGGAAAGGGAGCAGTGTCTGTCAGAGATTAAGACTACACAGAGAGCAGGGTGAGACAGGGAGGGAGGGAGGGAGAGAGAGAGAGAGAGAGAGGGAGAGATGAAGGAAGACAGAGCAGATAAACACAGATGAGTTTTGGGGTTTTTTTTTAAAAGAGGGAGTCTGAAAGTGAAAGAAGTCTTGACAAAAAGAGGGAGAGAATCACCAGAGAGAGAGGGATTTATAAATAGAGAAGACAGAAATCAGGGCCTTTCCTCTCGCCGCACGCCACATTAATTATGTGTGTCTGCATCAGGAGAAATTAAGACATGGCTGTGTGGCAGTTTAGAGAGAGAGAGAGACAGAGAGGAGAAACGGAGAGGAAGGGAAGGGGAGAAACGGCAGCGGAGGAGGGAGAGAGCTCAGATTGTCAGTCAGAGATTAAGACTGGACACCAAGAGAGAAGAGGGGAGGAGAGAGCGAGAGACGCCAGGACAGAAGGAAGGGAGAGAGAGATGAAAACAAGGGAAAAGAGAAACAGCAATGAGCGAGACAGAGAGAGAGAGAGAGAGAGAGCGAGCAAGAGGAAGAGAGAGAGAACTGCACCACAACCCCGATCTCTTAACAGACAAGAGAGAGAACAGCTAATTACAGAGTGGAGGAAAGTTGGAAAAAAGAAAGATACGGAGCATTGAGTCAACGTGTCGTCAGATCAGCAAAGCCCCTGAAAACTCAAAATGGCTGACGACCAGACAGGGCAGGATAGAAAAACAAACATTTAAGTAAATACACCGCCAAAACAGGAATCTTGTGGCATTTACGGGGGGGGCCATCTCCTGAACGCCGCCGAAGCTCCTGCAATCAGACACTATTCAGAGCTAAATCAACAGCAGAATCCCCTCCTAATGAAATCAAATGAACCGCATTCACGTTCGTTCGAGTGGCGCACACCTTTATAAGACGGCTTCAGTAATAGTCGGTTTGCTCGACGATGCGGCAGGGACAGAGCTGGAGGAAGGATGGAGCGGCTCTCCCCCTCTACCCTTCATCATCTCTTTTCTTCTCCTCTTTCTGCTGTTGCTCCAGTAACCTCTCTCCCCTCGGTGCTCCGGCACTTCCTGCCACTTCTCCGACTCACATCTCATTCACTCCAGCTTCCTCTCATGCAACTCTATCCTGCTTCAGTGTCAACCATCATATTATGTTACACTATCAGTCTTCTCTTCCAGCTAGAAGTGTGTGTGTGTGTGTGTGTGTGTGTGTGTGTGTGTGTGTGTGTGTGTCTCAGAGCTGTCACTTGTTTTTCTCCCACCAATGTTCCAATTTGCTCAGCGCGCATCTTAACAACGCCAGTGAATCGAAAGAATGACACCCAAACTGATTTTGAGCTGAGGGACTTTCGACTAGTAAATGTCCTCTGGGTAATGATTTTGCCTGAACTCAGTGTTTGGGAAAGTGACAGCTCTTGTGTGTGTATGTGTGTGCGTTTGGCTGCACATGAATGTGTGCCTGTGAGTGTGTGTGTGTGTGTGTTTGTGTTCATATTAGTCCACAACACTAGGCCAGTGCAGCCAGCCAGCCAGCCCCCGCACTGGGCCCTGAACTCATTATATGGCTCTGTCCTGCCTGCTGACTCCCACCTACCTGCGAAAAATGTGCTGATGCCGCCAATGAGCGGCGAGGGAGAAAGTGTGTGAGGGTGTGTGCGTCAGTGCGCATGAGGGGTGTGTGTGTTACGACGACGCTTAATTTAATTTGTGCGCGAGAGAGACTAAGAAGGTGACTGTAGCAGAGCAAGTGTGCAAGCGTTATGAAGACGCTTAATTATGCATTTGCGAGCGAGCGTACGTGTATCTGCAAAAATGCTAAAATTTCAAATCAGTGTGTGCCTGCCACAGCACCTCTGCACTGAGTCATGAGCGAGGGTGTGCATCCCTGTCAGTCAAAGTCCCCTGTTGCTTGCATCAATTATTTCACAGCCAAGGCTTCCTCGATCCAACCTGTATTACAGGCTCACCACACAGACACGGGTGTACACACACACACACTCTCTCTCTCTCTCTCTCCAACACCAGTCCGCCTCCAACGCTAGCCAAGGCCACATTTCCATGACAATTAAACACCAGAGGACAGGGGAGTCAGCCGCCCTACGCAAAAAGCCTTTTAAACGGAGATAGGAATGGAGAGGGGGAGTGAGAGAGAGCGAGTGAGAGAGAGAGAGATTGAGAGAGAGAGAGAAAAGAGAGAGAGAGAGAGACGGTGTGTGGCCTGGATAAGTGGTCCCAGGATTATAGCTAGTTCCATCATGGCTTTGGTCCGTTCACTGCTTCCTATAAAAAGCTATTAGCATGTGAATGAAGAGACACACAGTGGATGGAGTTTTCTAAAGCCCAGGAGCACTGATCCGCTATCAGGTGAGCTTTCCATAAACTGGATGGAGAATCAGAGAGAGAGAGGGGGAAAAAAAAAAGAAAGAAACAAAAAAACAATCCAGCCAAACACAGAATTCACATACAATATGCTCCATGGGCTGATGGCCAGTTTGGCATGGATTTCTGTACAAATCTCAACGAAAGCTACAAATAACAGAGGCAACAGTCAAATATCATGCAAGACTTTTTGGAGCCATTTCACTGACAATAACAGATGTCCTGAACACTGTGGCACTATCCAGGGTGCTTTTGTCAGGGTATGGGTACATTTTCTGATTCAGAACTTTTAGCGCTACAATAAAATAAAGCACATTTGGGCATAAAAGATTAAATAAATGAGCTTTACATCAGCTCATCAAGTCAGTGGCCCTATCTTGATAACATCTCTGTCTTGATAAAATAATAGATTGAGGTTTTGGTCCTCTGGTTTTTGCCTTTATCAAAGAGAGGAAAAACGGCTGATGGTCAGAAACAGACTCAACTGTTGAAGGTCATAGGAAGAACATGTGAGTTCTGTTTTTTTGATGACGGTGTTTTGCACACACTTTTTGCACAACAAAAGAAAATGAGGAGGGACAGGAAAGAGTGTCGATTAATTATAGTGTGGACGCATGACCAAGGCCTTTTTTTGGCCTGGTGGCTAAAATATTGCCTGTCTTCCCACTGGCTTCCTTTCTCTGGCTCGTTTTGCAATATGCTGCTCATTTGAGTGGGTTTGAATACTGGCCATGGTGACGGACTGTGGTTTAGGCAAGAACCACACCAAAACAAGACCAACCGAGTGCCAAATATGCCAAAAAGCATTAGGGACAGGAGATTCTTCAAAGCCAAAGTGATTGCCGCGGTTTATGAGTATCTAGTCAGAATCTGCTGATGCAGTACTGTAGGTGCCAAAATGGCAGAACATTAAGAGCTAACAACATGGGAATGGGTGCTGAAACAATGGGAAATGAGGAAACCAGAGCCAAAATGTCCTGCTAGTGCTTACCTCCCTCTGCAGAACCAGCTCTTTGGTGAACAGCATGGCCTCGTCACTGAAGGGTTCAGCCATCTGCATCCCTCCAGGCGCGTTCCTGGAACCGCGTGGACATTCAATACCTGGCCGAAGACAACACGAAAGGAAGGGGTCAAAGGTCAGCACAGCAGCTAATCAAAAGAACAGCGAGATTCCTTGAATAGTTTTAACTTTATTTGGCTTGGTAAGTCAACAAAGAACAGGAGGAGACATAATTGGATCTAGTTGCCAATTTGAAAAAAAAGAAAAGAAAACGGCAGCAGAAATATTATTGAAACGGATGTGAATATTCACAAGTCAGTGAATATACTTGTATCCACAATTCTCTAGACCCCTGGTGCCCCCGACAACCGATGCCACATCAAGCATCCTTTTCATCCCTCTTAATAGGTCCAGGTCAAAATCGTTTAGCCATACAATTACACTGAGG
The DNA here is from genome assembly GCF_048128805.1 of Centroberyx gerrardi. Lineage (NCBI taxonomy): Eukaryota > Metazoa > Chordata > Actinopteri > Beryciformes > Berycidae > Centroberyx > Centroberyx gerrardi. The sequence goes on from NC_136020.1 coordinate 9,794,999, forward strand.
CACGTCAGTGGCACACTTCAGATTAGCAAACTACACTAGCAGAAGCACTAAATGGATAATTGGTTATCGGGGGTCCTGAGTGAGTAAAGCGCTGCTGTATAACCTGTTTCCTCTGAATAGCTGCCTGAGTTGGCATTGTGTCTTTGGGACCCCTTGACATCAACCTTGGTAGGTTTTCAGGGTCTTTCTTATGGAGTTTGCGTAGGGAGTGGATTAGCTGGGGGTGGGGTTGGTACAAAGGTGCTGTGAGACCTCTTTTATCTCTACATACTCGCTCTGAGGGGAAAAAAAAAAAGAAAATGTATGTAATGATTGAGAGAGTCTGGGTGTACGCAGGAAGGGGAATGTATATATTTGAAGGTGAACGTGACTGGGTTTGAAGTAGTGTGTGTGTGTGTGTGCATCTCAGCCTTATAGAAACTATAAGTAATATGTGAAGTCCTCTCACACGCACACATACACTACACACTCTGCATGCAGAGCATAGGCCCGCTCTCGGCGGGCCTCTGATGCCTGGGATGATGCCTTCAGTGGAGGAGCATCTCCAGCTTCAATCGAGACGCCACCCCTTTGTCTCTTACCCCCTTTAGGACTTCAAACGGTTTCATGTGCACACACACGCGCGCGCTTCTGAAGAAGAGGGCGCAAGCGGCGTGGGGCTCGCGGCGGTTTTGGCAAAGCGCTACCGTATAGCGGGTACGTTTGCTGCGTCGCATATGAATGCTCACCGACAGACGGAAAGATGCACCTGCATACTGCTGAAAAAGAAAATGCACGACAATAGGAGCTGTACATTTATCTGCAAAGTTCTTGAATTAATTAGCACGCAGTCACTTTACTATTACACACGTACAATTACACACAGGTCTTTTCTGTATTGATTTATGCAGAGTAACCCAACGTTAGTTTTAGGTGGGCGGTAAACCCTTCAACATTGTGCTAACAAAGCAACAGCACTCTCCTAGGCTCTTTGTTCTCTTTCTCTCCCTCTCCACTTCTCTCTCGCTCCTTTCTCTCACTTTCTCTCTCTTTCCCTCTCCCTCTCCCTCCCTTGGCAAAAATCCATCTGAAATGTTGGTCTCCAATCCACTGTCAGTACAGCAGATCCAAGCTTTGTCTCTTGATGACAGCAAAAGATTGTCTGGAGTCTTTAGCTCCCTTCACCCTTTCAAAGAGACTTGCTCATGTTTATACATCTACAATATTGTGCTTAAATAAATTTCCTACCTAAACTAGCAAGCAAGTCACCTATTTGGCCAATCGGAAATACCATTTTAGATTGTTTTTGGATGATGGCGAAGAGGAAATGTGTGCATGGGGTCAAGCAACGGATGATTGGAGAAGATGATCACACTCTTGATGGCATCGACTGCTCACCTTGACATCACTCACAAACACCGCATACACATGACAAAGGCAGAGTAGGCAAAACCCAGGTCCCTTACAAACACACACACTCAGGTACATAGATGTATACACACACACACACACACACACACACATACACACGTCCCCCGCGTCCTCAAACAACATCTCAGCTTTCCCCAGGAGAGGCAAACTACAACAACTCCATTAGTCTCTAATAGCCAGTAAATAGTGTGGTGACCAGGATTAGCATTTAAATGGCCCGGCGTGTCCTGAGCAGAGCAAAAAACAGAGGATCTGCAAGTTTCACCAACTTAAATTTATGACTTTTTAACACCTTTCTAACGCCCATTAGAAAGAAATTTAAAGCCGTTTTTTGCAACCAAAGTGCACGCGAAAAGTAATTTGGGCTGAACAGTTCTGTGTGTCAGGCTGAGAAAATGCCCCATCATCCATTGAACTGAATCACTAATTTAATTGAATTTCATTGTATTTTTTTCCACCCAACTCCCAGGTTCCAGATGCAAGTTACTGCCTGCTTCCAATTGCTTATTATTGACACTTCAATGTTTGATTCAGATCAATGAAATTCCCATTATACATGTATAATCCACTACTTGAGTTAATTTAATGAGTTGCGATTTTATGACATTATAATTTCCCTTCTTATCACCATCTCATTGTCAATGATAGCAAAGATCCTCTCTCATAACCATCCAACTATTGAACAAAAATTTCTTTTGTGAAAATAATAGCGGTAATAGCTCTGATTTACATTTTTGAGGCTGTATTTAAGACTTACGAGCCTCATTTAACCATTTAAGACTTATAATAACAGACTGATTTGGTTTAAGAACTGCTTCAGACTTTTAAAGGACCTGCAGACGCCCTGAGGAGAGGAGGAGGAGGAGAAGGAGACACTGATGGCCAAGATCATCTGAAAGTATTTATAGAAGTGGACCAGGACAGGGCTTCCATGTGGGACATCCTGGGTGGAACAGTGCTGGAGAGAAGAGACAAGGAGAGATGAGGGACACGAAAAAAAAAAAAAAAACAAAGGAGGAAGGAAAAAAAAAAAAAAGACGAGAGATTGTAGAGAAGAGCGGAAAGGAGACGGGACGGGTGAAAAGACAAATACATTGTTAGCAAAAATAAATGCAGAGGGGAAGATATCCTTGACTTTCTGCTTGGGTTCATCCGGCTATGGTAAGTGTGTCGGCACTCAGTGTCTCTCTAGGAAGACCCTAAGGAAAGATTACTTGGGTATGTAGTACACAGAGGTCGGTTCATATCTGGAGTCACACACGCGGGCACAAACACCCTAATCGACCTACGACTTACCTGACTGCACTCAATAATTTCCCTCAAAACTCTCATACACACACAACTTAGTGTCCTCCCCCCTGCTGCATTTAAACTAAGGCTGGGACTCACTGAGCATAGCCAATTTCAAGCTGTACCATGATACATGACTCACTCACTTACACCTAGATAAACATCTGGGTCAAACTACAGGATATCAATCTTATCTGATCTCGGAGACAAACACGACGCACACTGATCACTGTCGAGATCACGCTACACACACACGCACGAGTGAACGCACACACAGGAACCTGTTGTATTGCGTTGTGTGTAACGCACACACACAAAATGAGAACACGGTATTCTTCACATTAGCCTGAAGCCCACACCCACATGTCAATCCACCATACGGCACATCCATCATCATCATCTTCGGTCTGGTAAGACGTGGCCCACATGTGAAACCCGGGGGAAGAGAAAGGCACCAAAATCTGCAACGCACCGCCTACAAGAAAGACCATCAAGACTATCAAACATTTCATTTCATAGCGCTGCGGTCTCGTATCGCCCCGGCGTCACCGCCACCACCCCGACTCTTTCCATCATGCCTCGCTCCCCTCCTTTCCCTCTGTTGAGCTCAGGCTCAGGGGCAGGCGGGCCCCGTGGAGAAGATGTAACGGTTTAATCTGCGATCCTGGGTGAGCCATGCGCCTGATGAAATACCGCCTGCCCCCTCAACTCACACACACACACACCTTTCCCAACACACACACACTTCCTCCTCCTCACCCCAACAGCGGACCGTTTCTCCTCCCACACTCTCGCCACCGCTTGCTCTCTCACTCTTTCACTCCCTCCGTCTTTGACACACACACTCTCTCTCTATCTCAAACACAAAAGCAGTGGGAAACACATTTATATACAGTTTAACACATTTCCCTACAAACAGATACACACACATACACAGGTGCCCTGGAATAACTTTTAATCCCGGAACCTTGTGATAGAAATACACACACGCCAGCGATCCCTTTCCTCTTTCTATAGTCTCATCTTTTAACTCTCTCGTCTCTCCCTTTTCTTCTCTCCATATCCCCTCTCTTTTCCAAGCTCCCTCCCTCCTTTCATCTGTCTCAGTACCCGTCTCTCTCCCCCTCTTTCTCTCTGCTTCTCCTCCCCATCTCTCCCAGATAGAGATATTGTTTCTGCTGCATTTGTGGCTGAAGGTTGAGGGGGGGAGAGAGTGGGGCGGATGAGAGAGAGAGAGAGGAAGAGAGAGAAAACAAACACTTTGGGGCTGCGGCAGGCCTGTTAAAGTTAGCTTTCAAACAAAGCTTTAACTAAATGTTTACAAGCTGTAACTCTAGACTAGCTGTACAAAAGAACACTGACCAACAAGTTGTCGGCTCTTCATAGCCAAAAGCATTATTACACTGTTGTTTCATAACCAAACTGCTGTATTATTCAACTGTTTTCTAAATAGGTTTCTGCTGTCTACAGACTGTAGAATGGTGAGGATTAGGAGTTATGTAATACTATAAAGACAGACTGGTAGAAGCAGTGCTAGTGAGTATCCTGCAAATACACAGATGGCACATATACATCTATTTTATAGGGAGTGACCTTCATTCTAGTACTAATTCCTCTCACAGACCGAAACCAATTGCATGAATTCACATGCATTCATTTCTGGCAAGCAGTTTGTCTTCTAATATATCTTTTTTAATACTTTGTAATTGAATGCGTTTTCAGTTGACCCAACATATAGCGAGAATTGGATTGAGTTGACCTCTCTTCCTCCGCTAACCAAGCCAAAATAATGAGCTCCATCTCGGAGAAATAGTTTTGCAGGGAGGGATGCGGCGATGTGCCACCACTGTGCATGTGTGTGTCATCTCTGCAATTTATAGAGACATACATTGTGACACAATTCCCATACTGATAATGTAGGCTACATACTGATTAACCTATGAGTTATGATGTTTTTCCTTCATGAATCTTGCCAAGCACCCTTTTCCTCTCAATCTCGGCACATCTGCAGGTATAATTGGAGGATACAGTCAACTCACTATGAATGTCACTAGTGTCTATTTATGCCTGTTATGAAGTTAGCAAGTTATTAATTCTTACCTTTTGACAGTCTGTTGACAGCGGAGACAAATATGTGAAAATGGACATGGCGGCATCATGACAGGCAAACAAAAACAAAATAAATGATTTAGTGGTTCACCTAAAAATGTGTGAATTGGATGTGGACCTAAAAGCTGGGGATGAGTGTGTGTGTGTGTGTGTGTGTGTGTGTGTGTGTGTGTGTGTGTGTGTATGTTTGTTAGTCTTTTTTTCTAGGTGCTCATACTTCATTCCTCCATCAGTTATATCAATATCATTCTTTCTTTCCACATCCATCTCACCCTTGGTCTCCCTCTCCCTCACTGTCACTGTCAACTCCCAATCGACTCTCCCACTCCCCCCGCCTCCCTCCCTAGGTGTCAGTCTGTCTCCGGTAGCAGTTCAGCAGTGGGTGAGAGATGCAGGTGGGTGAGATACAGAGACAGGAAAAGGTGTTGTGGGTGGTAAATGCACCTAATAGAGGTAGCACCCCGCTGTGGGAAATCCTAGGGTTGTTTGACTATCTCTCCCTTTCCGCCTCTACATCCATCCCTCCCTTTCTCCATCATCTCACCACAGCTCTCTAATGTAAAGGCTCATTACCCCAGACGAGGCTTAGGCAAAGCTATGCCCATTCCTCCAAAAAGCACATCAGTACCTGGGAATTTAAGCTGAAATCCACACAGGCTGGCTCATCACTGTTCATCTCTCCCCCCTCTACACCTCCCCGCCCTCAGTCCCATCACAATGACATGGGGTGAAAGGATGGATCTCTACACAAAACGAGGTCTGAAGAACCTCCCGTTATTTCTCAGGTTGATTTTCATGGAGATTGCACGGCATTCACAACAGCTATTTTCAACTATTCTATACAGAATAACATGTACTTGCAGAGTACTTACCGTACCCCCGGTTGCTTGCTGATTGATCAAGAGGCCCTGTGAGGAATACTAGGGGTGCTTCATCACAGCTAAAATTATTATTTTGTTAGGGATTTGTTAGGGAACTGTCTATGAAAACAGAAAAAAAGGCTGAGTCAGAAAAAAACCCACAATTCAAGGCCTGAAAGCACAAACCATCATGTACTCGCTGAGAAAAACGAATTGTTCTTTTTCCATTCAAATTTGAATTCATTAACAATTCACAAACAAGATGATATATGTTCTATATATAGTATTTCTTCTTGTCGCCCGACAGAACTAATAAAAACAAAGAGAAGTCCATAATGAACTGCTTCATCCGATGAACAAAGACAAATTCAATGGATCCGCTTTCATTATGCTAAAGGAGAACACACACACACACTCTAAATGGGTCCCAGGGCTAAAGCAGCTCCATCGCTCATCTCCTCCACCCCAGGTTTCTAAGAATTGTGTGAATCTCAATAAGCTGCAGTGCTGCAGTCATACACAAGGAGACTATTACAGTAGGTAGAAGTCAGTGACGCACTATAACATGTTTTACTGCAGACTGTTTCACGTTAATCCTAACAGATTTGGCACTATGCAAAACTTTTTCGCACACAGAGACATATTTTGGGGGACGCGTCTGCACATTTTATGCTCCACTTCCTCACCATCTTTCCATCTTCTGCACTCACACTTTGCGCAGGCGCAGCAGCACACAGGTGTACACACACAAACACACACACACACATACACACTAACTTAGATATCAAACAAAAATCAGACAAATGGCACTAAGGCACGCTCCGTGTGACAGCTAATGCTTCTCGCTGACACTCTAAATCTTTGTGTCCAAGTGATGGGTGTTTCATCTTTTTGACAGACTGCTGCTCACCGTACCTTTCTGAGCAACTTTGAAAGCACACTTCACCTGCCGTGGCCTCCATCTAAAACTCCATCAAAGTTACTGAAGCTAGGGAACTTTTACAGCCTCGCCCTGCTTGGTCTCCCTCAGCTTCAACACACCTTTATACCCACGTATTTCACATCACTTGTCCTTTTTGGTCGTCCCTCTCTTTACCACATCCCCGTTCTCTTGATCCTTCCACTGTACTTTCTGCCTCCACCTCAACAGCTTTTCCTTCACCTCTTCCTCCTTTCATCATCTTACTCTCATCTTTCTGTCCCACCTCACCAAAATTCCCTTTCCTGCACAATACCTCTCCTCTCTCTTTCAGAAACAGGATGACTCCTCTACCCTTTATCAAACTTGCATGCGGAAGTGACACTGGACAGGGGAGCGGGTGAAAGGAGAAGAAAGGAAAGGTGAAGTGGGAGGAGAGGAGAGGGAACTTCCCTTCAACCCCTGAAGCGCACCTCTGGCCGTCTTTGAAGTGGGGGCTTCTCTCGCTACCCTTTTGCTTTGTTTTCTCCCCCCCCGTTTTCTTCGTGTACTTTTTTTTACCTGTCAAGGAAAAGTCCGCAAAACTCTGGAAAAGGAAGGAATCTAGGCGGGAGGAAGATACTGAGGCTTTGAGGTGCCTCACTGGAGAAACAGTGAGTGAGAGACAGAGGTATCCCCTCCATCTCCCCCTATGGAGAGATATCAAAAACAGAATTCTCCCAGTAAGCAGAGGGGGGAGAGAGAGAGAGAGAGAGAGAGAGACAGAGAGAGAGAGAGAGAGAGAGAGAGAGAGAGAGAGAGAGAGAGAGAGAGAGAGAGAGAGAGAGAGAGAGAGAGAGAGAGAGAGAGAGAGACAGCGAGACAGAGAGAGAGACTTAAATCAGGACAAATACAGTAGTAAGGCTAAAAAGGGAAAATAGACTGCTGGCTAAGCAGACTGGTTAGCATTCAAAGACACGTGTATTGTGCTTTTGGTTTGTAAGTTGGACTTGCTGTGTTACCCGCATCGCTAACTGCCTTGTGATGATTTCATTTACAGCCTTGCTTTGATGGGAAGCATGTCTTTTTGTTCTTCAAAAGCCTCGCACAAGAAAAAGAAAAAAAAGGATTTGGCTGACAACATGAGATCTGACCAATTAGTACAGAAACTAGTCTAATAAAACTCTCCTACAGCAGGCAGGTAAAGCATCAGCTCAATGCAAAGACCGGTTATATCGTGTAGTTTCCCCTCAAATTAACACAGACATGCATTGATGAACTCCAAGTAAAACTTTAAAATAGCTTCAGGTAAAATGTTTGGCTGGCTGATTAAAGCAACGGCAGGGGAACTTTGAAATTGACATGGAATCAGTTGGCCACAGCGATGGGCCTACAAATCTCCCATGATGGAAAATAATGTGTTGCAGAAATCGAGGTTTGATTTGCTGCTGTGTGTACTGTAGCTTTAGGGCACCGACAGTAAATTAACTTTGGAATGTGTCTTCATACGTTTTACTAATTTAAAGCATTTTGTTAAATTTTAATCAAGCATTCGCGGTAATTCATCTTTAAAGTGAATTTGGTCATGGCTTATGAATATGAAAAAAATCATGGCTAATGCAATAGATGACTAATGCAAAACAGTAGCATCATATGACTCTTTTCTATATTCATCTACATTTAGTCAATGCTTATTCAGACAAGCTTTCAATTATTGAGCAGGTAGGGAGCTGAGTGTCTTGGCTCAAGAACACTTTGTGCCGTAATCAGAAAGTTGTAGGTTTGATGCCTACAAGAGCCAGTGTGCCTGTTGCCAGTCTCTCTAGCCACCTGGCCACCGTGCCAAAACCACATTTTACATTTAGGCTCTGGCAGACGCTCTTCTCCACAGCAACTTGAGCGAGCAGGTTGCTCAAGGACACTTTGCAGGGATCGGGCCCGTTATGGTTCTGGGATGGTCTCTCTAAGCACTAGGCCACCCTACCGCCAATATGACTCCTTCACCCAAACAAATGTAAACACACTTGTAAACACACAAATCAAGAACTCTGCCTTTCTGACTGGACCCTCTTGAAAATCTGTTCCGAAAACGTGGGTACAAACGAACCCTGTCCTGTTTGTATAGCGGTCACGTTTGGTTTCACTCTGACAGCTGTCATGCGATAGGCTATCTGTCCCGTTTTGATTCAATTCTCTTTTATTTAAACATTCTTTTAGGGCTCTAAATATGGCTGTGTTTACATTTCTAATGTTTATCTGGTGCTGCTCTGGAGCGATTGCTTTCAGACTGATGAGAAATGAAACGCGTCTTGGCTGCAATTGAGCCAAGACCACCTCAGCCAGGCGGACCCGGGTCCCACTTGTTTGTTTCTGGAACAGGTCGCGACCAACTGAACACAATGCAGATATTCATGTACACACGCAAATAAACTGCATGTCTTTCCACGGACTTCATCACACTTCCAGCACCAATGAAAAGCCAATGCCTGCGCTATGTGGATAGGCCTATCTAACCTTATTATATTGAGCATATCTGAACCATATGTTCTGAAGATCTGCTCTCCACAAACACCATTATCTGTCGCCGACATGCGATAAGTTTAAAGGAAAGGGGTGTTTGACTGAAGGGCTTCTGCTGTTTCACACGCACAGATAAACACAAGAGGCTTGGGGCAGCCACCTTATCACACACACGTCATTTCAAACACAGCCCACGGTGGAGATGAGTGCATAAAACACGGAAAGATAACTTTGACAGGAAAGAGAAAGGGGAATAAGATAGGAACCGCTTGGAGATTAGCGGTAGGTAGATAATAAGGGTCTGTTTGTGCTTAAAGGCTTTTTCCACGTATGGATGAGGGTCTAACCTCAGTGACCGGTGTACACAGTGACAACCCATGCACACAACACCCGTGCACAGAAAAAATGAGGCCGTGACCCGCCAGACACAATATCACCACATTCTATCTGTAAACACACAGAAAAATGAGGAACAAGAACACAAACACACCCAACTATCTACCTTGTGAGATGGTAAGGTAAAGACAACCAGGGAGACACAGAGGCGAGGGAGCAGTTGAGGCCTCTAATTTTAACAGAAGCAGTTAAAATACACAAAATAAGACAGGGATTTTCATTTGTATCAATCAGGGCTAATCCTTCCTAATGTGTGTATTAAAGACAACACGCGCCGTCTCATTTCCGGCAGATAAACCTTTTCTACCGGGGACGACCTTAATCAAATCCGCTTGGGGGCTATCTGCCATAATGTGCTTATTGTGATTTGCTAATAACCTTTGATTGAATAAAATCATTCCAAAATGAGACAGACGGTGCAAGCACGCTCGCACACACAAATTTGACATTATCTTCTCGAACACACAGAAAGTAATGTTTGCGACTGTGTGAGTGTGTGTGTGTGTGTGTGTGTGAGTGTGTGTGTGTGTTTGTGCTGAGCGCTCATATCCAAGCATAATTCCCCTCGAGGGATAATGTCAAACACCAACCAGTATTAATAAAAGCCTATATGGCTCTATGCAGATTGGTTATTGGCGGGGGTCATGTCAAAGCATCTTACACAGGGCAGTAGACAAAAAAAAATAATTACGAAAACCATTGGCGGATTGCGAAGACAATCACAAGCAAATTACCAAATTAATTAATGCATCCACAATTCGGCCACGCATAATTAATCCGAATCTGAGTGTTTGTCAGAAATATATGGTGTTTGTCCTACTGGAAAAGGGAGAGGCATTGTTGGGCTGGCAAATGACTGACTGAAATGGAGATGGATCAAAATGGCTCTTTTTTATTGCAACAATAACAGAGGAGTATCATCCGTTCTGGAAGGGATAAGCATTCCTGCCATCGTCATGATCCGGGCGGACGCGCAAATCACTGTTGGCTGCCAAAGATACAGCCTCAATGTTTTTACTGTTAGCGTAAACTGTCAAAACAGAGTCGAAAAGCTGAAATAAAGGAGGAGCCCCGCTATCAACTATCAGCGGTTAGTCTATATTTCACTGCGTCTGTGCCCTTCCCAGAGCTTCACACAGACGGCTCCTCCCCTGGAAAAAATTGATCCAAAAGACTAAAAGAATGGATGAATTTCTTTCCTATTCATTATCTGTCCTCGGCGCCGGAGTATTGCACACCAGGTACGAGAGAGACAAGCGATAAAGAAGGGATTCAGGAAGCGTAAACTGACTGTTGTTGAATGCCAAAAGGTACAACTTAGGATTCTGTGCACTTACTCTCACCAAGTGGATCAGAAACCACTTCAAGTTTTCACATTCTGACCTTCTCAGATACTTTTTGAAGCAGGGAAGAGAGGGAATACAAAAAGGTTTGAAGAGAGTGTTTTGGGCTTTGGCCAAAAAAAAAAAATTTTACTGAGTTCATGCAGGCTTAAAGCTCTGACTATACCTGCCCATATACTGTAGCTCAACCCTCCGTTTAACTGGACGCACAACGGTGGCCAGGTCCATATGAAGGTACGACAGAAAACAGATGGAGAAGGGGAATCTATATGAAACCTGGCAGGGAGCCAGAGTGCAGGAGGGGGAAGGGGGGTGAGGTCAAAGGTGACAGACGCTTCATGCCAACCCCTGTGGTGTGAGGGAGGGGGGGGGTTGGCAGTATAGTCTGCCTCCCTCCCTAACGGCTCTAGGACTGAAAGTCTGTCAGAAAACACATAGCTGATGCTCATGCTGCTGAGAGGTAGAGGGGGCTTGACCTCTGACCCCTGAGCTGGTAGGGGGTCAGATGTGTCAGATGTACTGTGCTGCTGCAACACACACACATACACTTTGAATATATCCCTCATCCATCACTCAAGGATATTCCAATGAACATTCAGAGCGCTTAACCAGACACAGGAGCGGGTCCACTGGAGGACACCCGAGGAAATGACCTCGGAAGCAGGAAGAGGGAGGGGGGGCTACCCACCGGCGAGGAGGAAGGTGATGAGGCAGGTCTCTTTGGGCATGTAGAGCTTGAGGCGGGAGCCGCTGAAGACGTATTCTACCACCGCCTCTGAACGGCCGGCTCTCTGGAGGAAAGGCAGGAACTGCTTGGCCTTCTGTGTCTCCTGATGGAGAGAGCGAGAGGGGGTGGGAAGGAGAGAGAGGAGAGAGAGAGACAGAGAGAGAGGGAGAGAGGGGTGAGGTTAGATGAGCACCAAGCGAATATGATTTGATCTACCACCCCCTTTCCTCTAAGTTACAGTTATCATTTATTAAAGGGAAGTCGACTCTGACCAAGAATGCACTACAGTGTTTCTTCGTATGCTCTTCTTATGGTCAGTTCATTCAATATTTGTGAACATGAATAATTGTCTCCCAGAGCTATAAAGCAAAGAACCAAACTTTAATCGATGATGTCATCAGGAGACTTTCTGGACTCAAAAATCTCGTTTTTTTCTTTAGCATCTACACTCGAACAAGGTTTATTTCATATTAATACTGACAGTGCTGAGCTAGAAAAAAAATATGCCGATGTCTCACAAAATCCCCCTGGATACAGCATCCACAAAAAAATTTAAAAAAAAAAACTGGTCCCTAATTCACTGTCTATGAAAGATACAGATATCTCATCAGCCAAATGGAAAGCAAACCAAAGCAGACTTCGGTTTATTGACGAAGGAATCTATTGGCTTTTTCCAGACATCTTCAAATCTTGGTCTGGCCTAATGAAGTCCGCTGTGCCGCTCCGTGGCACGTCTGGAACGCCATGCAATCAAAAATAATTCTCTCCCTCTCTGCCTCCATCTCTGTCTCCAAGGGTGAGTCACTGGCTTATTGGCGAGCCCGGGCCAAAATTACAAGCAGAACTAAATCATGTGTATTCAGCCGGGGCTGGTGAATCGGTGGCAGGGGAGATTCATAAATGATTGAAAAAAATAAAAAAAAATTTAACATGCCTACTCCAGGCATGAGCGTGTAGGCACAACAGACCAGTGAGTCACGGATCCACAGAATGAAAAACATGGTATGCAGAGAGAGGAGGACAGAGATACTTTAGTGTCTATGGCAGTTTGGCCATGGGAGTAGGAGCGAAGGGTGGGAGGGATGGAGGGATCAAAGGAGGGCAGCGAGGCAGTGAGTAATATACTGCTCAAACAAAGAAACATCAGTACTAACAAACGAGCTCACAGTTTTCTAAGTGGATGTGAGGATTCTTTTATTTTTGATTTGCGCTCATGCTGGTGTAACATTCAAAGAGCGGGCTGAATCCATACTTTATCAAAGTTTACTTTTAAACTATCTGATGTATTAGTCTAAAAAAAATAAAAATCTCATGGAAGGCTGAGGTTTGAGTTAATATTTTCTTTCCTTTTGAAGAATTTTTATGCCATTTCTGTGTTGGTAGACACAAGACAGTGGAGAGTGTACTGGCAATTATTGTTCCTTTATATGATTGATTGTGATTTATCCCATTAAACTTATGCAAGAACAGCACATACACAGGGTTCTTTTGTTTAGTACTGGCTACACCTGTACATACAAACCCTGTGCATCCAATTACCCCACAAATTCCCACAAATGTGAATACAAAATAGAAAAAAATATTGATAATTCAATATTATCGTTCATCATTTGTCTTTCAGTGGAATCATTTTGTGATGATGTGGTGATTTTGGGATATCGTGACACAATTCTGCTGTCTAAATTATATATAAATATTTCAGTTTTGTTTGACATCACACCTTAACATTACCATTTGGTTCAATGGGATGAACATTCATTTGATTATTTAATGTGTGATTTTGCCATATTGTGATAAAAATAGATATTGAAAAATACCTGGACGCCACCCAGCTTAGTCAAAAATAAGCCTTTGAGTGGCAGACAATAGAAACAAACTTAAGAGATTTGCATTCCCTCTCTCTCTCTCACACATATACACAACTGCAGTGTGTGGGCTGTGAAGTCTAACTTGGTGCAGAAGAAAGGAGGAGAGACGCGAGAGAGGAGAGGACCTCATTATGCAACCTTTAGAGGTATGGGGTGAGTCAGAGATGGAAAGAGAGAAAGAGAGAGAGATAACCTAAGTGCTATATCCATTCTCCTCCCACCACCTCTGTTCATCTCCTACACTATACGTTTATAAACCTATCTCTGCTCTATTTCTGACTGCATCCCACTCACTGTACATAATTCCGTTCAGCGAACCTTTAGCGCTGGGCTAAAGGATGCTGACGCACGGGAGTGTGTATCTCAGCGAGAGCGTGTGCTTGTGTTTGTGTGCGTGTGTATGTGCACGTGTGCAGCTGTGTGTGGGTGTGTATCACAGAGGGGAAGAAAGAGAGAAAGAAAAGAGAGAGGGAAGTGTGTGGGGGGGATGGGAGGAGATGTTGCTATTTTGGTCCTTTTATTAGAATGCTCATTACATTAGCTTAGCCAAACGACTAGAGCGCGCACCCACACATACACACACACACACACACGCGCACCTGACTGGCAGCGTTCCTGGACTGACTTGAGTGGTGTGAAGCCTGTGTGTGTGTTCTTGGAGACTGACAGGGATGTTAAGAGCAGGGTGGAGTTGTGGCCTTAAACAATGGCGCTGACCTGAACCACAGCCAACTGACAAGGTGAAGTCAACCTGCAGAGCTGAGAGAGGCTTCACAGCACAGATGTGTGTGTGTCGATACACACACACACACACACACACACACACACACACACAAGTGCACTACACAGCACTATTATACTGAAATGGAAATAAGCTTATCTGCTTTATTGGGTTATCTTTGATAGTTTTTTAAGATTAAGATGCATGATATGTGTCTGGTTAGAAGTAGTGTGTGGCATATATTGTGCACACCCTGCCCCTTAGTTATCAAATAGTCAAGTCAATCAATTATTGAGCACCCCTCGCCCTGCAACTACTCCCCCAGATCATTCCTGTACAAAAGAATGTGCTCCTAGTCAATTTAGCCAGTTAAGTAAGGGGGTTTTATAAGTATAAGATGCACTACAGCCCCTGATGAAAAAGTACAGGCCTGCACAGTCAGCACATCAATTCCCTGCCATAATTAATTTTACAGGGTTCGGTAATTTATCTGTCCTGCTGACACATAAAGACGTTGGGAGGTGACAAAGACGACGCTGTGGAAATGAACAGCTCACCTCCGTCTGGAAGCAGCTATGCGCAGGAACGCTAGCCTTCCAGCCCCTACTGGTGTCAAAGAGTAACTTTGCAAAATGGCTCTGTTATCTGCCATCAAATGCTATACAGACAGTTGGTGACAAATTCGACTACAGTGCTCAATCCGAGACGGGACTTACAGAGGCATAAGAAAGCTTGATTAATTTAACCAAATGGCTCGTTGTGTGCTCAAATGGAGCTTACAAGAGAGACAGACAATGGGATGCTAATGTTTCTGAAGTCCAATTCTGAGTCGATAAGAGCGAGTGGGCTCAACAAAAAGTATAATTGATGGCTTATCGACAAGTATAATTGAAATACATCTGAGTGATGGAGAAAAAAGCTTGTTAGAGCTGTTGAATAATTTATTTTTATGGTTTTAATGCATTTCATATTGTGGGATCAGAAAAAAAATGGCCACGGTCAGAGTGATGACATGGTGGGCAACATGTGCATGAAAGCATGAAGGGCATTCACTTGTTGTTTGCCGTTTTGTTGTTTATTTTTATAAATGGGGAATGACGGGAATAAAAATCTTTTTAATCTTGAACTAGCCATGCAGTTACAGTGACTTACTGTACTGATGACAAAAGTACAGATGCAGGTTCTTAATCAAGAAGAGACATGATTTGCAGAAAATTATTTTCTCAAGTGCTGCAAGCTGTGGATGAAGTCTGATAGCACCCAGGTAGAGTCGTGAAGTATCTCCCCCCTGACTGACTGACCTGAATTTGCCTCTCGAGCGCTGTGGGAGTAATACAACGTTAAAAATAAGACGGCAACAGCTACAGCAGCTAGTGAGCTACAATGACAGTTACAGTGCCAGCATTTCATGCCATTATCGGCGCGCATTTCAGTTGATCATACTTTCCACTGCTCTGCTCTCCATGTCAGCCAACGCACACTAATCTTACCCAGCCGTTTAGTGTGACAACTCTGGACAGCTATGACAGCGCAGTATACAGTGGGTTGATATCAAGATTGCACTTTGGTTCAAAAAGCACAAAGTGACAGCCTGCAGTCGCATAGGATTGCATCTGTCGTGCTTTGTAGGGGGGTGCCTTAAGAGATGGATGTTTTGCGGGGATGCAGTCAGGAACAGACAAGCAAAAAGAAGCAGGAAAAGGGAAATCTCGAAACAGGATTTGTGTCCATAACCACTGAAAACTTGACGGAAAAAAATACATATCACATGCCTGATTTTCACAGAAGAGACAAAGGAATGAACTGAAGACCAAAGACAGATAATGGGGGTCAACTTTAAAACCATCTCCCCGGGTTGTATGAACACAAACACATGCTTCAGAAGAGCGTGTACCCGTCGCCAGTTAATCGTGACTGAGACACTTTATGGGGGCCCCGCGCTGAAGCTAATCTTCATTTGGTGAGCACTCCCAATCAGGCTTCATTAGCCGAATGATGCCTCTATCAAGCCCCTGGGCACACGTAAACAAGTTAGGACCGAGCACCACTGATGGTTTTATTAATGGCGCTGATTATTTTTAGAGGCCGCTTCATTGCTTTAATATGAGGGAGACGGCTGTGAATGGAGGGGGGGGGTTGGGGGGGGGGTCGAGGATCACAGATTGTCTGGGGAGAATTACTGTGTGATGGAACAAGTCAGTGGTGTTTTGGCGTTGAGGGCTTGATGCAACATTGAGTGTCATGGGGGTGCTGTGCAAATGAGTTCACAGTTAAAAAGATTAAATTATATCAGGGCACACAGAGAGATGCTTATCCCATAACCCATCACGTTATCAAACACTTTTGTATTTGTATTATCCTTGGTGGAGGATATCCTGCACACACACACACACAAACAAATACTTACCCCGGAGATATCAGCCACTCTGTGGATGGGAACTTCCTTCTTGCTGTGCAGCCCTTTCCCGTTCTTGATGGCCCTGCAGTCAATCAGAACGCACACGTCACCAACGCGGCTCAAGCACCATCATAATACGACAAGAAAGCATAAGGCCGGAGGCTTAACTGGCCTGGAGAGATGGGAGCTCTTTGCGTAATCGCCGCGGATACAAAGAGGGGGCCATTCCGGCTCATGAAGCGGGATACGGTTTCATACCGGTTTCCCTTCCCTTAACTGCCATTACGGCTCAACTGGAAGGGGGGATTTTTCCATGCGACTAATCTATAGGCTTGAAATGAAAAGTGGAAATGGTGGTGGGAGAAATGTGCGCAGGGACGGAGGGATGGAGTAATGGGGAAATGGAGAAATGGAGCGACGGAGTGCGCTTTCTTTAGAGCCAGCTTGGGGTTTAGTGATGACTGGCGCTGGTGATCGCCGCTGGAAAAAAGCCTTAAGGGCTGACTGAGACGAAGATGACCACTGCGGTTGCGGTAGGGTCATGTCATCGCTGGGTCACTGAGATGTAGTCCGCTCCCTCCAAGATAGTGTGTGTATATATACACTGTATGTGTGTGTATGCGAGCGTGTATGTATGCGTGTTCAACAGCCAGGAGGAGGTTCCTCGAAGGCTGCAGGCCATTGGCCTGGTGCAGCAGGAGCTAAAAATAAGACTGCAGCTATAGACAGACACCTCTCATCAGCTCTAATAAGACACCAGCAGGGACAAATAACAGAAAGAGAGAGAGAGACAGAGAGAAAGACAGAGATACAAGCAAGAGATGAATGAAAGTCTATAAGAAGCACATAAGAGCGAGGCCAAAGAAGGACAGAATTGAAAACGGGCAAGGTGTGGAAAAGAAATCAGGACAAAATGCGCAGAGGCAGAATGAGAAAAGGGGGAGGAGGGAGAGAGCAGGTGGGCAGTGACATGGCATGAGAGAAAGGGGAGAGGAGAGAGGTAGTCCTGTATAGAAACGCTATAGCTGCGTCTACTCTAGCTATAGCCAGCAGATCTTAATCTTTGGCACAGTAATAAAGCCCGTACTAAATCTCTCCACCGCACCTCCATATAATTATATTCATAGGGCCGGTGTAAAGAGAAGCTCTGATTTAGCGCCCAGCGTTTGGGTGGGTGTATGTGTGTTCAGGCATGTAGCCTACACGAGAAAGGGCCTGTACATGTATGAATGAGTATGTGAGAGCGATGCGGTGTGTGTGTGTGTGTGTTTGTGTGTGTGTGCGGTTGGGGACAATATTTCCTGAGGAAAATGAGGCAGGGAATGTGATAGGCTATGACTTATGATGGCGGCATTGCTGAAATAAATAAATAACAACAAGGTTGCCTGACCTGCACCATGTTAGATGCAGAGCTAACGCCTTTCCTTCTATTTTGTTGAATGCTACCACAACAGCTCAAGAGTGCTTTTGCTGTTTGTACGGCTGTGGGAAAACATTAGCAGTTCTTCAAGTCCTGAAAACACTGTAATAATGTTTGGCTTCATATAAAAGCAAGCCTCAAGGTCATATTCAATTCTCTTCCGCATCCCTAGAACAAAATTTGTCAAGGTTATGCACAACTAGTGGATTGCAGAGTGTGTGAGTGCGTGTGTGTGTGTGTGTGTGTGTGTGTGTGTGTGTGTGTGTGTGGGTGAGAGAGAGAGAGTAGGACAGTGTGTGCTCGCATTTGTGTCCATATAAAAGCAAAAGAATATGTGCGGGTGTGTATGCGAGTGCTTGAGAGAGAGACTGTGTTTGTGTCTGTGTATGTTCATGTAGACTGTAAGGGAATATATGTTTGCGAGAGCGAGACGGTGTGTGCGAGTGAGTGTGTGTGTGTGTGCGCACGTGTGAGTGTGTGTGTCCCTCACCGTGCCTCTGCGGCCAGCAGCTCGTCGTAGTGGGAGGAGCGCTGGTCGTCGTCCTGTCTGTATCTGATGACTGTAGCCAGGCCTTTACTGACCAGAGCCTCCGCTATGTTACTACAGGGAGAGAGAGAGAGACTGAATAAGATGTCCACCTTCACTGTTTGAAAAAATAAATAAATAAAAAAAAATACACATTGATATTTTAGCCAAAGAAATGAAAGACTCAAGGCTGCGCCAGTATCAACAATCCAGCGAGGAGTGTGTAAGGAAGAGACAAACAAAAAGAAAACAGTAGAATAAGGCCTTTACAAATACCCAAGGTCGCTTTGCTTAGGAACCAAGATTGCTGAAATATTGACAGAGCACACTTCACTAACTAGTTTCTCGCAGTGTTACCGATGTAGAGGAGAATAAAGTGGGAGGGAGTGGGCTTAGTGTTGTATGTAGCACTTAGTGGTTAGCCCTTGGACATCCATGTTTAAGTGTGGGAGAGAGAGAGAAACAAAGCAGAGGGAGGGCACCCGTGTCCTGCTCGCGTTTGGAAATGAGTTTGCGAAGGCGGGTGCGTTCGCCTGTCCCCGTCTTGCAGGTGCCGTAATTGAGACAATTCTGCAGCCCTTGTTTTTGTCAATGAAATGTTTTTTATTGACCCCCTACCCCAACGGACTGTAATTGGAGAAAAACAAAGAAAACAAAGAGAGCGAGAGCGAGGCAGGAAGACAGCAAAGTCATATTTTTTTTTTGTTTCATCGTTTTTGATATTGCCTAAATTGAAACAAATTGGGCATTTCAAAGTGCCGGCAGCAATTTGCCTATAATGATCTTCGCATCTTCAAAGACACGCACTCACACATACTCATATGAATCTGGCCGTAAAATCGGCTCAGCTTGGACTACTAAACATTACTCATAAGTGGGGTAAACCGGCTCCAAACTATTATTTTATAGGCTTTACTTTAAAGGATGTCTCAATGATTACTCACCTCACAAATGGAATTAAAGGTTTTGGCCAAATTCTCACTCAGACCCGTGCGTACTTTGTTAGATCAATTTCTTAGCGAATAAAGTAAGAGTTACAACACAGCCAACTCAAAGAAAACTTGCTGACACCCAACACATGACCCAGGAGTTATTATCACGAAAGGGAAAGTAGTCGGTACAATCAGGACCGCTCCGGTTACCATCCTCCTTTCCCATTCTGCTGCAAGCCACTTCCCCTTATCACCTCCATACAGCATGTGAATGATGTGGCCCTTTTACAAACTTATGTTAGTTTCTACAAACTCTCAAGCAGAGCCCATTTCTCCCAAAACATGTGCTACTGAGCACCAAGTCTCGCTCACCACAAGGAGGGAAATTGTGAGAAATATGGTACACCATAAGAGGTCGTACAACTTCGAAACCTCCACCCCACCGACCCCCTTGCCCCCTGCCCCAGGCACCCAAGGGCGGCCCTGCCAACTGTTACTCATGGAGCAGAGCGGCTGGCGTAGTCGGCTAATGCTGGATGGTAATTGGCCGGTCCTAAGGCTGGGTCCTGACCTGTGTATGCCCATACTGTTAGACGCTAACAAGACTAGTGGTCTGATGAGACAGAGGGGGAAAAAAAGAGAAGATAAAGAGGAGAGTGGCTTTCAGTAGCTTTTGTTTGGGGGGCGAGAATAAGCTTCTGAAGGTTCTTTTCAAGTCAAAGTTAAAGCTCCTCTATCTAGTTTTGATGAAATTTGAACCACTGAATAGTTTTTATAAAAGTATATATATATCCTTATCTTCCGCTTGGCTACAGTACTGTGTAAAATAAGCGTCCCAAACAGAAAAACTGGATTCCTTCAAAACAGCATTTGAAGCTAGAAAATAATTGCTTTCGCTGAGGCGGCCCTTCCCATGAAATGTAAAATACAAAGAAGCACTTTCAGGTTACTTTTTGATTCATGATGAGATTAGAAGTTCTAAGCATTTACAAATGATTATTCTTTGTCGTGATGCATCAGATGAACTCCACTTAAAAGCTTCGCTCAGAGAGACAGCTATATTAAAAGAATGAAATGTGTTAGTGAAAGACAAATCTCTCACACTGACAAATTACATATGCTCTGCCAGGAAGGTCTATATATCTGTCGCAAGCTCCTCCTGGAAGCTTCAGGTAGTGGGTACCCAGAGAAATACATAGCATGTTTACTTGTTATCTGGCAAGCTAGGAAGTGATA